>NC_057885.1:20908256-21197535 GCF_019740435.1 Gambusia affinis
ATCCCTCCAACTCCAAAGTCTCTGACCGCAGCTTTTCTCCCGGCCAGCAGTCGGCAGTAGTTTGGAGTCAAACTGGGAGGAGAAGAAGAAGAAGAAGAAGAACCGCTGACGTTCTCCAGGTTCATCCGTATAAGGTAAACGGTGTTACCAGCACAGTAAAGCCCGTTAGATTGCAAAATGAACGACATAACAATGCTACCTATGCAAGAATTTCCTGGCAACGTCTGTTAATTTTACCGGGACGTAATCAACGGTTGACGGTTAGCAACGATAGCTTCTTAGCTTGAACCTGCTCACATCAGGTATAACATCTTCCTGCTAACAGGAACCTATGCTGAAATAATAACTTTAATTTAGAAGTTTTTTTTTTCTTTTTTATCGACATAGGCGATTCTGACTTATAATAAGTCCTCTTTCTGACATGATGTTTTATGTCCTTCGTAATAACTGGAAAGGATTTTGCAGAATATTTCCTAGCATTGGAGTTGAGCAAAGTAGTGTTTTGAGGTCATCGTGAACGATAAAGAGTCGCATTTATCGTCAGAAATGAATCCGTTATCATCACGTGATCGGTGTTTCTTCCGCTAAACTGGTAGTAGTTAGGTTTTACGTTTTAATTTCTGAGCGTTAATTCAATGTATTTTATTTAGAATACAATAATTCACAACACATCTCGTCAAAAATACACATTATTAACAAGCATTTTGACTCTAGTTATCAAACTATTGAGTAAAGTAGATCTTATTGTTTAATTTGAGTAAAAAGTTGTCTATCAAAGGAAACCTGGCAAATTACATTGAGTCATTAACTTGCACCGTATTATTATTCTTTAATATAATGAATGAGTTATATACAGCTGTACCTCAAATAATTAGAAAAGTTATTTCAGTAATTCAAAAAGTGCACATTGAGTGCTACATTTCCTGTGTTTATGTCTGTTAATTTTGATGATTTTTGGCTTACAGCTGATTAAAAATAACAAATTCAGTTAATCAGAAAATCAAAATATAACATAAAACTAATAAAATAGGAGTTTAATGCAGAAATGTCATGCTGTGCTTCCTAAAGAAGCTAGCTGTTCGTTCTGTGTTTCATTCAAGTTTACTAATGGAAAGTTGAGTGGAAGGAGGGAAGGTGGCTGAAGATGAAGCACCATGTGAGAGTTTGTGGGAGATTAATTAATTCCATGATCAATTAAAACAATCTCACTAATTTCAATTTCCATGGTTTGTTGTCTTTCCCTGTTTTAGAAATTTCTTTTCAGACTTCATAATTCTTTTCATTTGTTGTTTTTGTTATTTTGTTCATTTATTTTGGATAGGTAAAATGTCTTCCAGTGCAGTGTTAAATATTCATTAGAATTTAAAGTTTATTAATCTTTTAGGATATGTTCTTGGATTATTATTCCACTACCATTATATTACTCGAAAATGGTCTCAAAACAACTACATTATCATTTATTCAAATATTTCTGGGACAAATTATTATCCAGAATTTGCTGTCGTGACAAGCCTGCCTTTTCGCTCTCATTTTGTCTCTTATATATATTTTCTTTTCTTTTGATTTTAGGCCTAATGAGCGTGTTTTTATCCGGATTGATCTCGTTTGGAAAAACTTGAAGATCTGGAGTTTACTTACATCATGTCTCGATCCACCCAGAACCAGAATGGACCATCAGTAAAAAATATTCCCAAGGAATTTTCTAATCCTGGAACTGCATCCAGGTTGACTTTTTCTGGTTCTTCATCTCTTGACAACTACCTGCCAGCTCAAAACACACCTGAATCGGATAATAATAAGTTGGTAGACCGTGTCAAACATGTGGAACATCGTGATATGAACTGGAAGACTTACTTTAATGAAATTAATGAATTTCCTTCCTCCTCTGCAAGGCCATCAGCATCCCATGTAGGTCCTGATTTTGGTAATTTCTCCTTGGACTGGCTCCACATTTTCAAACCAAATACTAACAACAAACCACCAGAGTTTCTGTCTGGTTCTGATGGCAGACTGGAGGTTGTGTCTGGTGAACAGAAAGACGACATGCCGTCCATTCCAGAGTCAGGAGACGATGAAAACCCAGTTCCAGGCAGATTTATTTTCTCGTCTGAGATCAGTCATCTAAAACATACAGGAGAACCAGTCGCTGCGATTCTTCAGAGCTTCGGCCTCGAAGACGGATTGAAAAAACTCGACCCCCACATTTTGAAGCAAGTCAAGCCTGCAGAACTGTCCTGCGTATTGCATTCGATATTTAGCAAGATAGAAATAAAAGGAAAGTCTTCTGAACCCCAACCTAAACTAAAAAGTATCCTGAAGCCAAGCAAACTGAGGGACTCTAGTTATGTGGATGTAGAAAAGAACAATGGTTGGATTGTAGATGAGTTACCACCAGATAAAGAAAGTACATCGGCGTTAGTCTCAGAGAAGACATCTTTGGCTATAACAGATATTGATCCACCTGAGCGATTAAAGGAAAAGGACGCAATATCTGCCACACATACTGTCATTTCTAACAGTAACGCTGAAAACAGACAGAAAACAACTGAAAAGCAGAGGCCAAAGCAGCATAAAAATGTGAAACGGAAATCAGAATGGAAGCTGGACGAGCATCGACAGAACAAGCCAGCGAAAAAGTCTGAGAAAGGTTCTTCTGTCAAATCGCCACTCAGCAAAAATTGTAAAGTCCAGATGTCGATTTTAAGCAAACTGCCGTCGATAGTCCGGGAGTGGGTGTTGAAGCAAATGAAAATGTCGGAGGGCAAGCAGCCGACGATTGCCATGATCGAAGACTATAACGGCGTCACGCCGAGGTTGTTTCCCCACCGGTGTTCCCTCTGCGATGTAATCTGTAAAAAATTGAGGGTAAGAATTTAATTTAAACTACATTCTGGTGCTGCATTGGATTAATTAATTGATTTGAATTATTTAAGTTCAATTAATACATTTTAATTTTATTTTATTAATTTTCCTATTTGTTATGATTGATATATTCTAACTCAAAGGATTATCAGAAGTAGCGATTAATGTACAAAATGTAAAAAAAGGGCTGATTTTCTATAGATATAAGAATCATTATCTTTGACTACTATATTACAACGTACTACAAGAAAAAAAATCATACAAGAATAAATAATATTAAAAGAGTAAAGTCATGAAATTACTAGAATAATTTTCATAATGTTACGAATGAAGATATAACAACACAAGTAAAAAATCGTACGAGAATAAATAATATTATCAGAATAAAGTCATTGTTTTATAACAAAGTCATAATATTACAAGAATAAACTTGTATGACAAAGTTTAAATATGACTTTATTCTCATATTATTTCAACTTAAATGTGGTAATATTATGACTTTATTCTCATTTAATTTGGAAATAATTTTCATTAGTGAGGAAATAATGAGACAAAATGACTCATTTTGGATTACAGTCCTGGTCAATCCTTTGCTGACAGGAAATGAGTTTAACTTTAGAGCTCCAATTTCACTCCATTTTACTCCCTTTGATTGGTGAAAAAACTGTCCAGTAATGTTTTTTAATGCTATATTAAAGTAATTTTAAATGTTTTGTTGTTTTTTTCCTCTACAAGCATTGGTTCCTCCACCTGAATGAAACGAACCACATTGGGAACCGGATTCTCCTGCAGCTGAAGTCAGTTTTTACTTCATTCTCCTTTAATCTAGACTTATCCTTGGTTAATTTATTGGTAGACAACTTGTTGTGGCAAGAAACTAACTTCCTCCTTCCCCTGGAGATTGTCATACAGTGACTATAAAAACTAATCACCTCCTTGGATGTTTTTACCATTTTGATTACTTGTACAAATCAACCATGAGCAACAAAATTAGCTGTTTTTGACCCCCAAAAAATTAACAAAAAAGCACTGAATGTACTTTCAAAAAATAATTAAAATATGTGAAATAAGTGATGGATTTAGCTGAAGAATTTATTTTGCGTCCATCACCTGACCTTCTACCTTGTGCTAAATTAGTATTTTTGGTTCCACAGATATCCTGAATGGGTCGCTAAGATCCAACCGCTTCCCAGGTAAACTTCTGCATCCGAGACAAAAGCAATCAACAGCAGATTGTATTTTTTACTGATCTGATCTTTATTTCTGTTTCCTTTTTGTTTTTATTGGTGAAAGAAAAAATGAAAAGAAGTCGCTTGCAGATTCTAAGAGTTTGAAACAGCAAAAAGTAAAAGTTGATGGTCGCAACAACGAGTCCAACAACCTGCGGGATCAGCAGAGTCAGAGGTCACGATCTTGGTCCCGCAGTCCAGGGTCTAGTCAAAGACCGATGGGAAAATGCCACAGGTCCATCCCGGTCAGCTCCTCTGGAGATAAAGAAGAACAGCGATCCAGAACCGACCGGTCTGTAAGGGGGAAGGCTGATCCAGAACCAGAAACTCCTGGCAGGTATACTCCAGAATCAGCTGCCGAAGTCCTAAACATGTTTGGACTGGACAAAGAGGACCTAAAAGAACTAGAGTCATACCCTGAGGATCAGCTGACTTCTGAAAATCTACATCTGGTTTTACGTGAGATTTTCTTGCGGAAGAAGAAACGAGCTGCTGAAAACCCTCCCGAACCCAAAAACGACGGACCCAGAGGTCGGGATAAAACGCCTCCTGGTTCTCTGAAGCCAGTTAAAGTGATTGACTACAGACGTTCTGCTAAATATGATATTGTTAGCAACACGACAGAAACGACCACTGAGGATGATCCAAGTCCCACTGGTAGGAAAGAGTCACCACTGGAAAAGTGCGACAAACCAACACAGGAAGACACCCAGCTGCCCAAGTCTGAAAGAGTTATTCCTCAATCTACTCTGAAGCAGATGTCCAAATCCAAAAATCCCAGCAGTTCAATGGTTAAAGATCAAGAAAAAAGAGTGCAAGTCTTGAAGAAGAAAGCTAAACTGAAGCATAACATTAAAGCAACATGTAAAACTAGGAAAGCTTTACCATGTGCTGTTTCATATGCAAAACTGTCTCCAATCAAAGTGCCGCCTGTGAAGACCTTAATTTCCAACCATCTTCCAACACTCGCCATGATTAAAGACTATATAGCAGCCGCGCCGTCAAGGTTCCCACACACCTGCTCCATCTGTAACAAGAAGTGCTTCCACACGGAGGTGAGCGAACGTTAGCTTCGTCTGATGTTAGCAAAGCTTTAGAACATTTATTGTATAGGTTTTTATTGAACAAGCAACGAGAGCTGAGAACGGCAACGGCTGTTCGTATCCTAGCAACACGAAACAACACCGAAGACAAGTTGCCGGCCAGCACCATAGCGATACGGCAAAAATCGTTCCGAAAATAAATCACCCACTTGAACCCGCTGAATTATACTACTGGGCATTGTTTTAAACATGCCACACCCATAGGGGGCAGTGTAGGGAAAAGATAAAACTCTACTAGCCAAAACAACAACTTCCTGTTGGGAATTAAACATGGCGCCAGGACATTCGTTTGTGTGAACTGACAGAGAGGTTGAACAAATAGATAAACATAAATATTTATAAAGCATACATGCTTCTCTTTGTGTTTGTATATTAAATAAAACCACAATCAACTTGAGGTTTGTGGCTGGAATGTGACAAAACGTAGAAAACTAACAAGGAATGTGAATACTTTAATATCTAGAGCACTGTAGTATTAAAATCTCACTGTGTTTAAATAGTGTCAGAGTTAACTGATTTTGATTTAGGTTGAATATTTGTAAATATGCTGTTGTTCTGGCTCCCAGGACTGGCTGTCACACCAGAACTCCAGCTTTCACCTGGAGAGCTGCACAATCCTCCGGACACAGTAGGTCCTCTCCTAAACTCTTTTTTTTTTTAAATAAATAAATGAAAATATCAGTAGTTTTACTGTCCTTCATTTCTTTATGCAAGATGACAAATGCATTTCAGGTGTTTCAAACCAAATCAATGGTTGAACGCGGATACTTGATATATAAAAAAGCAGAAAAGTAGTTTTTATCACTGTTTGACATTAATAATTAAACAAAAGTTTCTGTTTTAGGATATATAAGATTACCAAACTTGTTTATATTTTCTGAATTAGCTAGATTAAAGTAAATAATTCTGGGATTAAAGTCAAAAGTCTCAAATTATATTCAAAAGTATCACAGAAAAGTAAGAATTCTCAAATGAGGCAGAATTTGTAAAAAAAAAAAAAAAAAAAGTCAGAAATCCCAGACTGTTAGAATCTTTATTAAACTCAGAATTGTCAAATTAAAATTAAATTAATGTTGAAATTCTAAAATTAAAGTCAGCATTCTAAGATTTCAAATTAAAGCCAAAATTGCCAGAGAAAAGTTAGAATTCTCAGATGAAAGTCTGATGAAAGTTGACATATTTCAGATTAACATGGGAATCTTCAAATTTAAAGAGGAGCGCGGTAGATGTCCCGTCAGACCGTCAGTTCCCAAAATCACACACACAAAAACTCGTAAAACTGAACATGTCCCAGACCGCGAACATGGCAAAAAGACAGCAGGAGGATTTAGTGGCCCAAATCCTTTTACAGAGGTAACAGCTGTTTATGCTAAGCTAAAGCATCTTAGCTGTCTCATCTAGTAACTCATGGATCAAACGAACATTGTTAGGAAAGAAGAAGAACTACAGATTTTTTTTTCTTCTCCTTGTTCCACAGATATCCACATTGGGATGGGGATGTTCTACCAATCCTCAGGTAAAATCCCTCTATTTTAAACAAGAAGTAAACCTTAAGTCCTTTGAATTTCCAGTTTTGTTTTAAACCATCATAATTTTAGTGCTGAAGCTGAAAGTCCATCGACATTCAGTTCCATCGACAGAAACCTCCATCAGTATTACGGCTCAGAGGGTCGAAGGAGCAACTCCCGCTCCCGTTCTCGGTCCCAGTCTCGGTCCAGCTCCCAGTATCGGTCCCAGTATCGGTCTCGGTCCCGCTCCCGGTCTCGGTGCCGCTCTCGGTCCAGATCACCTTATAACCATAGATACACCCGCAGGTTTGTCAGGAGAAAGAAAAAGCAGAAACAATTTATCATACATAAATCTGCCTGAGCCACATTCTGCTTCTCTGTTAGGTCTCGTCCTCCTTCCTGGTCTCCACGTCTCAAAAAGCCGTCCTCCCTTCCCTGTCGCTCACATTCAGGGAGTCGTGAGAGACGGTCGTCCTCCGGGAGGAAAGACGGGAAACCGTCTTCATCACCCAGAGTGAGCAACAAGAAACAGAAGCTAGATCACGAGAGCCGATTGTCCAAAGAGAGTTCAGGTCCTCGTGAGAAATTATGAGGAAGGAATCTTCTACAAAAATCAGGTATTTTACCAACAGAGCAAAGAAAATATGTTTTATTTGTAAGGTTGTCAGCATTAACTCGCCTGAAAAGTTTAATTTGTTAATATTACGTAATGCAGATTAATCACTCTACCTATCTTCAGAGGTGGGTAGAGTAGCTAAAAAAATGTAAATATGTTGAAACCGCACCACTTCAACATATTTTTACTCAAGTAAAAGTAAAAAGTACCCATCGATGAAATTATTCAAATAAGAATAATAAAGTATTTGGTAAAAAATCTACTCAAGTACTGAGTAACTGATCATATTATCAATTTCCTGTTTAAAAATTACACCATCAGACGGACCAAAACATAAAGTTAATTAATAAAAATACTATAATTATGAAATAACAAAATCAGACAAAAAAAATTTTTCCAAATTTTTTTGTTTTTTCAATACAGAACTTATGAGAGGTGTGTGTCTGTGGCTGGTCAATCTATGGTTAAAATGTTTGTTTTTCATTCAGTGGGTAGAAAAATCCAGAAGTTTTACTCAAGAAAAAGTAGCAATACATCGTAAATAAAAAGTACAATTTAGTAAAAATCCTCCTAAAAGTATTTTTCCCAAAAATTATTCAAGTAAATCTGATTAAATGTAAGTAGTTTGCCTCTTTTGACCTAAAAGCCTCTCACTGGCAGAGTGTTACTTAGGTCACATGGGAAGCGACGAACGACAGTAAAACGTGAAAGTTTCCCACGACAGCAACAAAAGTTGAACATTTTCAGCTTTCTTGTGTTGATAATGCATCTGCACATCTATGTGAACAAGCTCACTCGGCTGGATGAGGCCAAGTTGCCTCATTGCAAAAGTTTCATGAGAAATTAATAGACATTTCTAATTTAACGTTTAAAACAAAATAGTTTCCTTAAAAACTTCCTGACTGTAAAAACCTGGAAAAATTAGAATCTTAAGTCATGTTGGGCTTTAGACAACAAAATATTTTCTTAAACATTTTTTGAAAACAGGCGTACAGTGGCAGTTTTTGATGTGGGTAGTTGCCCACAAAAAAAAATAGATAATTGCTTGAATTTTAATTGGTTGTAGTGGAACAGAAGGAGGGACTTTGAAAATCAGAATTGTGACTCTGTTTCTTTGTTTTTCTTTGTCCTTTTTGTTTAAAATCTTTTTTAAAAGCGGCGCTTGACAGGTTTTGTTCGACATACTCTCCGCCATCCTGCAGTGATGCCAAGCTGGAGCAAGCGAAGGAGTTGGACACGAAGCCCTATAGTAAAGGGAAGAATAGTTCTGGCAAATCTGTGATCGGTGTTGAGGGGAAGGATTAATACAGTTATTTTTGTGTTTTATAACAAAGAGTTTAATAAAATATGTGTGTAAGGATTCTGGTGTCATCTTGATCCTCACTAGAGATTATTCACTACTGAAGCAACAATAAACTGCTCTGAACAAATGAAAAACATGAGAAATTATATTTTTAAAGGGCTAATATGTGTTATCCATCCACTGTCATTTTACAGCACAATCAAGTAATTGTGTTACCTTCAGTTATAAAAATTCTCTATATGTCAAACATTACTTAAAAGAAATTCGACTTTGTAATTTAATTGGGCCTCTGTCTTTTTAAGAAGCGCCTGCTCTATCAATGACATTCCTCCATTAAAGCTGCAGTATGTAACTTTTATAAAAATTTAAAAATGACTTTTACATACTTGTTGAAACTGTTGTGACAGTATAATAAGAAACAAGTAATATGTGAAAAAAAAATAAAGCTCCTCTTCCTTCTCCCCATAGACCTGCTGTCATCTGAAAACATTTACTGCTCTCAGTCAGAAACAACCAATCAGAGCCAGGAACAGAGTCTTAGTGCTGTCAGTCACCCTTGTATATATCCTCCTGCCACAATGCTAAGACTAGTTAGCATGATGGTGGACAAAGGGCTTTTCTGTAATGGTAAGTTGTTTCTCAGTCATTAGAACGTTTAGCAGCACATACTCAAAGTTAATTGACAGTGATAAGATGCTCCTTCTGGCTCTGATTGGTTGTTTTTGACCAGGATTCTTGGAATTTTGCAGACTGCAAATATAGCTCAAGGAGGAAGTGGAGGAGATTGATTTTGTTCAGATTATCTGCACCCTGCCGTTAAACCATGTTGATAGCATTAACAAACTTTTTTTTTTAAGTAAAAGTTACATACTGCAACTTTAAGTCTGTTTATGTAATACTTGGGCGTAACTCAGACTCCTGGATGTCAACAAACAGCTCACCATGGGGTCCTCTGTATGTGCCAAATGTGCATCAAGTGGCATTAAGGACCTGCTGACTGGAGCAGGTAAAAGGGTTCATAAGGGTGGAGCAGCTCAGAGAGGTAGGATGGAGCAAAAATGTCTGAACAATGAGAGCAAAGAGGAACTGGAGTCAATTTCCTTGTTTTAATGCCCAAACTTGACCAATAATGCTGATTCAGATGTTTAAAAGTTACGTAACAGAAGTAAGGTCTTTTTGGCCATGGGAAAAATGTAATTTGGCTGTTTTTATTTATCAATTCTCAACTATATAATTGATAGTTGAGAATCAACTGTTCAATTTTCCAATGATGGAAAAAGTGCATGCCCTGCGACAGACTGGCGACCTGTCCAGGGTGTACACTGCCTCTCACCTGGAACTTAGCTGGAAATAGGCACCAGCAACCCTCCCGACCCCATTAGGGCCAAGGGTGAACAGAAAATGGATGGATGGATCGAAAAAGTGCAAACTATTTTTAACTATATAACTTAAAACTTGATATTGCCTTTTTTGTCACCACCAAAATAACTTCGTGGGTAAGTGCTACGCCACCATTTGTTTTGTTTGGAACGTTTTCCGCTTTTAGATTAAAATTTCCTTTGGAATCAATAAAGTATTGATTATGGACTGAGTTTGAATAAATAAAAAGTCTTTAAACACTGCTTTAATATAAATAAACAAGCTTGTTTGGTGGTATAAAATATCCTGACAACAGCAGGTGATGGTATCTAGTCGTTAGAATGAATCAAAGACATACAGTACCAGGTTAATTCAAGAAAATGGGATTCTCTCAGGATTCCGCGCGAGCTTATTCTCCGTTCACGCACACTGTTTGGAACGTTGCGTCATGACGTCTCTCCTGTGACCAACGGTCGCGTTTGCTAGCAATAGCTTGCTAACTTGATGGAAGCAGAAACCGGAGAATAACCTGTTAAATGTAATTTTTCAAAACGCTTACTGGCTAAATGCGACTAAATTAAGCCAGCGACATTAGTACGACTGGCTTTGGTTGTTGAAAGTAAGTGAAATATATGTATATATATATATATATTTTTTAATCAAGAATTTAACTTTCATTCGATACAAATAGACATTAAAATAGAATGGCTGCTACAAATTTGGATGAGCTTTATGTTTACTACTAAATATTCCACTGAGGTACTGCCTAAATATGTTCTGCGTCAAATTTTAGGTCACTAATCCACCCAGAGTCATCTTCCTCAAACACAGCTGGAACAATGTCTTCGATTCCACACGGACGTCCCTACAATGATACTCACAAGGACACTACCTCCTTGGCCTGGCTTTCAATATGTAAACAAACCGAAAAAGATCACAATAAGCCATCTTTTGGCTGCACAGACAGAAGCAGAAGTGTTTCTGGTGAAGGTGCAGACCACAAGAAGCCTCCTCCAGGTTCAGGTGCTGCTAAAACTCCAGAACCAGGCAGATCGGATCAACCCAAGTACACAGCAGAATCAGCTACTGAGATCCTCAGCAGGTTTGGACTCGACAAGGACGACTTGGGAGAGCTCAATGCTTACTCTGAGGATCAGATCACCCCTGAAAACCTGAAATACATCCTGATGCAGATTTCCAATAATAAGAAGAAAAGAGCTGCAGAGAAATCCTCTGAATCGCAGCCCATTATCGATCTAAAGAGTGACTTGCATAAAACTCCCATAAAGTCAAATAAAGTTATTGATTGCGGTGATTTTGGAAGTTGCGTTGCTAAAAATGAGACTGGAAAAAATAGCACAGATAAGAGTAGAGGTAAGCCACTGGTGGAAACTCACAAACCCAGTGAGGACCAGCTGCAAAGATGTGTGTTAAAGGGCAAAAGTAGAGATTTGGACTCTAAAACAAGCCACAAGTCTGAGATTAGTGAGCAAAATAAAATGGTTTCACCCAAACATAAACCTGATGAGCCTAAACTTTGCAAACCTCTTCCTCCAAAGCAACCAGAGTCCACATCCAAATCAACCAAACATAGTAAAGCAGAACAGAAGAATTCCAACAGCAAGGAAAGCAAAACTCAGATAAAAAAAACAACGGTTGCTGGGCAGAATAAGAAAAGTTCAGAGAAGAAAAACTCCGAGGTTCAGACTGAGCTGAAACGTGGACAGCAAGGACAGGATAAGTCAGTGATGGAGACTAAATTTAAGGGGTCATCTTCTAAAAATGAGACTTCACATGCCGTAATTTCAGCCAAACAGAAACTCAACGAGCCTAAACTCTGCAAACCTCTTCCTCCAAAGCAACCAGAGTCCACATCCAATCCCAGTAAAGCAGAACAGAAGAGTTCCAACAGCAAGGAAAGCAAAACTCAGATTAAAAAAACAACGGTTGCTGGGCAGAATAAGAAAAGTTCAGAGAAGAAAAACTCCGAGGTTCAGACTGAGCTGAAACGTGGACAGCAAGGACAGGATAAGTCAGTGATGGAGACTAAATTTAAGGGGTCATCTTCTAAAAATGAGACTTCACATGCTGTAATTTCAGCCAAACGGAAACTCAATGAGCCTAAACTCTGCAAACCTCTTCCTCCAAAGCAACCAGAGTCCACATCCAAATCATCCAATCCCAGTAAAGCAGAACAGAAGAGTTCCAACAGCAAGGAAAGCAAAACTCAGATTAAAAAAACAACGGTTGCTGGGCAGAATAAGGCTGAGCTGAAGCGCGGACAGGATAAGTCAGTGATGCAGACTAAATTTAAGGGGTCATCTTGTAAAAATGAGCCTTCACATGCCACAATTAGAGATTGTAAAGGAATCTCACCAGAATCCTTCCCACATTACTGTTCGATATGCAACAAGGAAAGTCGTGACATACATGTGAGTGCTCTACACTGCAAAAACACAAAACCTTACCAAGTATTTTTGACCAATTTCTAGTACAAAAACTTATTACACTTGAATTAAGACAAAATTATCTCACAAGAAACTTTTTAGCAAGATATAGCAGCTTGTTTTAAGTCAGTAATTAATGTGAGTTTTAAAAAGTGTATTTAATTGGCAGATTATTTTACCAATATTCCCATAAGTGAAATAATCTGCCAATGGAACTAATACTTTTTCACAAATATTAATGAATTATTGGCTTAAAACAAGCTCATGTATCTTGCTAAAAACTTCTAAGTTTGGTTTATTATATTTCAATAGGTTCATGTTGAAAATACAAACTGATAAAATGTCATTTAAATGTTTTTTTATTTTAACAGGCTTGTTGTTCCCACATGAAGACCACTGATCATCGTGAGAAGTGCAAAACCCTGTAAGGTTTTTACACAAAGTCAGCCTTTGTTTATTTCTTCATTTTAAGATTTTACTCACTTTTACTTATTGTTCTTAGAAATATAGACATTTTAGTAAGAATAGGTTCATGTTGATGAATATGGAACTAAGAGTGGAGTTGCAATTAATGGTTCACCAGTCAGATAACACTAACTCTTCCCACAGTATAACATTTAGTAAAAACTCTGTAACATATTTCATAATACATTCAAATTAAATGTGGTACATCTAGTTACTGAAAAGTAATAATTGTTCATACAGACTGTAAAATATTATAGCAAACTTTTTATTACAGTTGTAGTGATTTCCATAGCATGTATTTATTTTAGCATATCACACCAGTTTCTAAATCGGTGCAGTGGTTTCCTGTTTTTTTTCTTTCTATTTTTCCCAGTTCAGTTTACTTTACAAAAATGTCAATTCAATCCAATCAAAAATATGTTCTAATTAGGGGTGCACGATGGTTGACCAGTCTTATGTTAGTCTTTAAATATGCACATATATTTCACATTTTGCATGTTTTTGTTCTTCCATTTGGGATTCTACTGCTTCAAAAAACAATCCAAGTGCTTAAAAACACACAAGGCTTTTTAGTTTTGGCAGTAAGTTAATGTTTTATAGCGTCTGGAGCGTCGCAAATCAGCAGGCACTACGCTTCACCTAGCAACCAAGGGAAGTCCAGCCCGTTACCTAGCAACCCCAAAGGAATTCTGTCCGTTTCCTAGCAACCCAAGAAGAGTTCCAGAGTTCCAAACCAAGTAGAATAGTCTAAAAATATTCCGTATTTAATCTAAGAATTTCTGAGTTTTTTGGTGGAAGTGTATTCCTCTTTTTTTCCTGTCTAATATGTCCTCATATGCCGCTGTATGCAGCAGAGTCACAGCTTGCTGTTCTTCTGCTGTTGTTGTAGCTAGTTCTACCGCTTTACAATGAATGCTGGTAAAGAGAAGTGTTTTGTTGTTGACTTACCATCAAGAAACCACTTGCTGCATTCTAGTTGGTTGTGCAGGAGGCTCCACTTGTGCTTTTCAAAGATGTATGGTTGTATAATTGCGCATCTGTTTGGAACCATTTTCATGTGTGAGTGTTAATGTTAAGGTAGAGGCGCGTGGCCACCAGCAGCTTATTTGGATTTAAAGTGACAAGACGCTCTAAAACGGCTCATTCTGAAAGCTCATAATAAACCAAATTCTAATTTTCTAAGTATAATTTTGTGCAAAAAAATGAAATTAAGTGGCTATAAATGTTTTCTATAGCTATAAATATTTTTTATAGCCACTAGACCAATCCTAACCTGTTCAATGAAGCATGTTAGCTCTACTTTAAATATTGTCTCTGTTTTACCCTGGAAACCCATCTTAGAGTTGCTGATAAGAGAATCAGGGCTGCACATATTGATTGCAGCCTTGATTTCCTTAATCTTGGATTATATGCACAAATTTTCAAATTGCTTGTATCTCCATAAAAAAATTGTATATGTAAAACTTTGAACATCTGGTTTCAGCTGTGTGTGTATGTTCTTTTTTTCTTTGTAGATACCCAGTCTTGTTTAGTGAACAACAATTCTCCAGGTAAAACTCTGTCTTTAGACAGATGCAACCCACTTTATCCTATATATCCAAAAGTGTTTTTGCTTTTCCACATGTTTAAATAGAATAGACTCAATCTGGAGGCAGTGTCAGGAGACGGACAAATACAAGAGTGATTCTCACAGCAGAAACGCTTCCCGTTCCAGAAGTCAAGAGCGCCGTCACAGAAGAGACTCCAGTTCTCGTTCACCCTGCCACAGAAACGCTTTCCGCTCCCGCTCCAGAAGTCATGGCCACCCACACAGAAGAGGCTCCAGTTCTCGCTCACCCTGCCGGAGAAACCCTTCCCCTTCCAGCTCCAGAAGTCATGGCCACCCACACAGAAGAGGCTCCAGTTCTCGCTCACCCTGCCGGAGAAACCCTTCCCCTTCCAGCTCCAGAAGTCATGGCCACCCACACAGAAGAGGCTCCAGTTCTCGCTCACCCTGCCGGAGAAACCCTTCCCCTTCCAGCTTCAGAAGTCATGGCCGCCCACACAGAAGAGGCTCCAGTTCTCGCTCACCCTGCCGGAGAAACCCTTCCCCTTCCCGCTTCAGAAGTCATGGCCACCCACACAGAAGAGGCTCCAGTTCTCGCTCACCCTGCCGGAGAAACCCTTCCCCTTCCAGCTCCAGAAGTCATGGCCACCCACACAGAAGAGGCTCCAGTTCTCGCTCACCCTGCCGGAGAAACCCTTCCCCTTCCAGCTCCAGAAGTCATGGCCACCCACACAGAAGAGGCTCCAGTTCTCGCTCACCCTGCCGGAGAAACCCTTCCCCTTCCCGCTTCAGAAGTCATGGCCGCCCACATAGAAGAGGCTCCAGTTCTCGTTCACCCTGCCGGAGAAACCCTTCCCCTTCCCGCTTCAGAAGTCCTGGCAGGCATCACAGAAGAGGCTCCAATTCTCTCTCACCCTGCCGGAGAAACCCTTCCCGTTCCCGCTCCAGAAGTCATGGCCGCCCACACAGAAGAGGCTCCAGTTCTCTCTCACCCTGCTGGAGAAACCCTTCCCGTTCCCGCTCCAGAAGTCCTGGCAGGCATCACAGAAGATGCTCCAATTCTCTCTCACCCTGCCGGAGAAACCCTTCCCGTTCCCGCTCCAGAAGTCCTGGCAGGCGTCACAGAAGAGGCTCCAATTCTCTCTCACCCTGCCGGAGAAACCCTTCCCGTTCCCGCTCCAGAAGTCCTGGCAGGCGTCACAGAAGAGGCTCCAGTTCTCCCTCACCCTGCTGGAGAAACCCTTCCCGTTCCCGCTCCAGAAGTCCTGGCAGGCGTCACAGAAGAGGCTCCAGTTCTCGCTCACCTTGCCAGAGAAACCCTTCCCGTTCACGTTACCGAAGTCCTGGCCGCCTATACAGAAGAGGCTCCAGTTCTTGCTCGCACAGCCCGTTTCGTCAACGCCGTAAATCCAGGAGTAGATCAATTTCCACCTCAGACAGTTTTAGGTCTGAAGACAGGAGAGACAGGAGCAGGAGCCCATCTAGGTCTTCCTACAGTTATAGACAAACCCTCAGGTTTGTTGGAGGAACTATTACTTTACATTGGAGTCAACAATTGAGGTCTTTGTCATCATTCATGACTTTTTGTTCTGTTTAGGTCTCGATCTCGTTCTCCACGGTATTATAAGTCCGCCTCCTGTCTCCTCCTGGACCACCTTCTCCCTCCTGGGTCCACCTCCTCCCAGGGGCCATCTCTCTCCTCCTCCCAGCAGAGAGGAGGACCATCTCTCCGTGGATCAACACTCCTGGAATCACCTCTTCTCTTCTGGGACCACCCCTTCCCTCATGGGTCCACCTCCTCCCAGGGTCCACCTCTCTCCTCTTTCCAGCAGAGAGGTAGACCACCTTTCCTGGGACCACCTCCTCTCTCCTGGGTCTCCAGACCTTCCTCATTCAGTAGGAAGAAAGAGGAGCTGCCCTCTCCAGGAATGCCTTCCAAGAGACATTCCTTGCTGCTGCTTTCACCCAAAAGCAGCAGCAAGAATACGCCGTCAACAAGCAAAAGTGGCAAAAAACAAACGTCCGGGGAGACATTGGTCTCTCAGGATGAGAGCAGTGCAGAGACACTGGTGAAGAAACTGCTTCAATCATCAGGTTAGACACATAATGGGAATTGGATTAGGTTTAATTGACCTTCCTGAAGATTCAATTACTACTCTGTTGAAGCTGAGATATGTAGCTTTTCTTAAAAAAATGTTTTTTAAAAGTATTTTTTAAAATTGTCACCATGTTGCGACAGAATAATATGAGGCAGATAATCTGTGAAAAACCAGCCAATCAGAGCCAGGATGAGCGTGTTAGTTGTCAGTTGAACTCATGTACGTGCTGCTAATTGTGGAGAAACAACTCCAAGTTCCAGGAAAACTTTTTATCCATCATCATCAGTGGTCATGCTAACTAGCCTTAGCACTCATGGCAGACTCTGCTGTGATGAACCAGTGTGAGCAGAGGGATTGACAGCGCTAACACCCTCCCCCTGGCTCTGATAGGCTGTTGCTGACTGAGGGGTGTACTGTCTCATATTATACCGTCACGACATAGTAACAGTTTTAGCAAATATGTAAAAAGAAAAAAAAAAGCAACAAAAAAAAAAATAAATTTTTTTTTTCAATGTTTTATGCATCAGCTTTAACCAGAAGAATCCAGACTAAAAACAAGAAATATTTTCTCAGTTTTTTGCCATTGTTTTCCCCTTCTGCACTAAATTCTTTGGAATTCTTTAACTGTGGTACATTAAAGTGAATTTTTGTCTGTCTCTCTAGCTGTCCAGTCTTTGTCAAAGCAGATAGATGTAGAGAGCCTTGTGAAAACTCTTACTCCGGTTTTCCTGGACCAGTTCAACAAGTTAACCTCAACAGCCGGATCATCAGAGGCGCCTCAGACTAAAAGGACAGGCAGTTCCCCACCAAATCACGAGGTATCGTTACTTAAAATTACAGCTATTCAGGTTTTATTGTTAGAGCTATTTTTGTTATACATCCAGTGACAAAACTTATTTTTTTGACTGCATACTTGTGACAAACTGCAGACAGCTGTTACCTTTTGTTAAAGTGTAACTAACCCCCAGTGAAGGCATAAGCCCCGCCCACTGACAAAAAAATCCATTGAAGTAGGCGGAGCCAAGACACCGATGGGTGTAACCAAATGTGGGAAAGAGAGAAGCTCTGTCATCAAATTAAGAACTTTGTTGCTACATCTAGCAACTTTTCAGACCCTTCGTTATGTTTTTCCAGAAATCGATGAGCGACTTTTTCTTTTTCTACTATTCCAACTCCTAATTCGCCAATCTACTTACATTTTATGACTGCATTGCTTTCCTTTGGACTAAAGTTTGAGGTTTTAATGTGAATTTAAAGACGTTCAAAGATGTAAATACAACATTCGACTATTTAAGAAGCAGATTTCATACATTACAGATTTCTGTTGTTATATGAAAAGCTTCTTTGTTGTCTTTTAATCAGTTTACTTGTGTTTAATTTAATTTAGAATAATTTTTATTTACAGTCTTCTGGAGCCCAGAAGCCTCCTGTGACTTCAGCAGAGCAGAAAACGGCTACAGAAATGTATGATGTATTCTTTATGTTAATATTTAATTTAATCTGTCCTCCTTGTAATGTTTCTGATAGTTCACCCATTTGCTCCTTTAGTTTATGTTTATATCTGAGCTAACAATAGTTCACTTTGTTCCTTGCAGGAAATCTGAACCATGGAACAAAATTGAAGCCCTAAATGTGAAGGAGAAACCAAAGAATGAAACTGAGCTAAAATGTAAGTGGGAAACTACTTAGTGGGTATAGAAAGGAATCTTTGTTAATAATTTTTGCTTTTCGAGTTCATTTATAAATAAAACTGTTTCAAACTAAATATATAACCTTTTGTCAGCATGCTAAATATTTAATTTGTAAAATATAACTAACTAAATAATGTTTGATAGGTAGCTGTTTAGTTAGAAATCTAGCACTTAGTTGAAAGCTAAATATTAAATGTGCAAAATAAATAAATAAGTAGTTGGAAATTTAAGTATTTAACCTCAGACTAAATATCTAGTTATCAAGAATTTAGTTGGCACAATACATGTTTAGTTGGCTGATGATATATTTAGCCTCAAACTAAATATTTAACTTGGTAGCCCAATATTTAGTTTGAAGCTAAATATTTAGCTTGCTAATTCATTATTATTTAATTTAGAACTGTGACATTTATGAATATATGATGGACTTGGTGAAAATATAACTTTAAAAATGAACCTCCATTTTTTTTCTCTTATGACAAATTAAGTGTTAATAGTTGGTGACACAAAGAACAAAGAACCGTCTAATGGCGAAATTCCAGATGTTTGTGTCGGTAATTTTTGGTTCTTTGGTTCATTTGTTTTTGTCAGGTTTAAGACAAACCAAATGGGATATTTGATTAATATCTGTTTTCACCTGTGACACATCTTCTGATTTAAAGGTCCGGCGATCACACCTGCTGAAAGTAAACCAGCATCAATCGAAAAGCCGGCACCGGTGATTTCCTCAGATGATCTGACTGTTGGGGAGAAGATAGAAAAATGCTTTGACCCCAAACTCCTTTGTATGTAAACATCGCAATTCAATTCTATTCATTTTAACATTTTTTTGTTTTTTACTTTATTTATTTGACTCTTCTTTCCAGGGCCTGTTAAATTCACAAATTCCATTTCAGCACCACAAGTAAGCTTTCTAACTATTTTTATCAGTATTCCTGAAAGCTGAGTTCACTTTTCCCCCTGACCAAGACCTAAGCCAGTCAGATTTAAAGATCGTCCCATTTCCTACACTGGACAGTCATTCCATAATATGTGTGTATGTTATGTTTGGAAACAGCAGTTAATTGAAATCAAAGTCGCCTGTGAATGGTGGACTAAACACACAGAACATGAGTAAAACACCTGAGAAACTTTATGCTCACAAATAACCCCCAGATAGGCCTCTGTGATCTGATCTACATCAGCGGTGTCCAAAGTTCGTCGTTTGTGCGGCCCCCAACTCAATTCAAAAAGGATACAGATTTGGCTCACAGATACAGAAGGAGACTTTTATTTTGTAATGAGGGTAAAAATTATTCCCATCATAATTTTCTTAAACAGTAAAATGTGAAGTACAACAGTAATTATTCGTTTGTTTATAACCATATTTTAACAAAGGATAAAAGCAAGTTTATCCAGAAATTTTTACTGGAAAGCCAAATTTGTTGCACCCAAATCAGCTTTTATTCTTTCTTAAACCTGGCTAAATACAGCAAGCATTTAAAAAAAATTTGACCCAGACCTTATTCTTAATACTTAAAATAAATGTATTCAATTGAGCCCAAAAGAAACTGAAAACTACGTGTGTTTCTTTCAATAGAGAAAACATAAAAAATCTACTATGGCGTATTAGGGCCGTTGAATAAAAAAAAAGTTAATTTTGGCCAAAAAACAGGACTTTTGAGTATAATATCATAAAATGTCAAAAAAAAAAAAAAGGAAATTTGCTAGAAAAAAGGTCAAACGTTTAGATTAACATCATACATTTTATATAAAAAAGGACCTCGGAAATTTCTGAAAATTTTTACGTTTTCTAGAAAATTTGAGATTAATCACAGGAAGGAGGAAATTTACTCCCTTTTTTGTATCTACAATGGCCCTAATACGTCATCATAAAAATCCCTTTCAAGTTTTGGATCTACAATAAATATAGAGCTACTTTACTTGCTTGATTTTGGGTTGGAGTGTTTTGGTCTGCAAATACTTTGGAGTCTACAATTTTGTGTCACTTGGCAAAAACTTTGGTCACCTCTGGTCTAAATCGCATACTGTGTCCTAATCAACACAATGTCGACCCCTGATGTAGTTTTTCCCTTTCCTAACATAACTGCTCTATTTAATCCGAAGCTCTTGATAACCAACCTTCCGAACTATTACGACGGCTGCTACACAGAGGATGATATAGTTGATCTCCTCCGTCCTTTTGGATTTAAGAAGAGCTCTAACATTTATGTGATTCCTCAGAAACAACTGGTAAGCATCTGCTGGCAAGTCTGCGTTTTATCACTCAAGTTTTGTTTTTACTGGTTGAGCACATTTGATAGATGCCCATCATCCAAGTTTTGATGAGTTTTCCTGTTTTTTTCCTCTTCTTGTAGGCTATTGCTTTCATGCCACACGTGAAAGGGCTAAAGGAAGCGCTCACACAGTCTAGAAGCGGCATGTTTTTCAAAGGATCTAAACTATGCCTGCAGGCTTGTAGCGCAGTGGTAGGTATTTCAGTGGTGAATAAACGCTGGATGATGAACAGTGTGTCATTGAAGGATCATTTTGTAAAAAAATATCTAAACTCTGTTTTCAGGCTAATTGGAAATCCTGCAAGTCTACATCGGTTAGTAGACACACGTTAAAGATCAGCATGTTCTGTAGTAAATTACTTCTGTCTCCATAATCAATAAATCTGTCAATTGCATGATAAATCAAAACAAACTCAATAATTTCCATTTGCATGATTTGCCGGTTTTCAGTCTGATGTTTTGGTTTCAACTAAACATGTGAAGCAAAAGTTTATTTGGAGGCTTCATAATTCATTTTATTTGTTGTTTCTGTTGTTTTTGTTTATTTATTTTGGATATTTTAAAATGACTACCAGTTCCAGAGTTAAATATTCATTGGAATTTAAAGTTTATTGATCTTTGAGAATTCCTTCTTGCATTATTATGCCTTTATTACCATCATATTTCTTGGAATTGGTCTCAAAACTAAAAAATATTATCCCTTATCACAATAACGTGGACAATCTATCATCCAGCAAAATGTGTTATTGTGACAGGCTTACTTCTTCATTTTATTCTTCCCTAAAAAAAAAATTCTAACCTTGTTTCAATGGGGAGAAAAATACCATTAAGATCTGAAAATGCTGGTTTGAACAAGTGACTCATGGACAAAAGTTAACCAAATAATTGACTTTTTCATTGTTGATTTGTAGGAGATGATTTCCAGCCTCACCAGTCTTTCATGCCTCTTTTTAGATGAGCTGTCAGGGTGTCTTTAGCTGCTAACAGTTTTATTTTTTGACACAGTTGAGTTGCTAGCTCCAGGGCCCTGCAGCAAGAAAGTCCTGGATTCAAATCCTGAGGGCCAAATTTGTGCCACTGTTGAGCTGAGATCAGGGGGCCACACGTAGCTATTCCAAGTACAGTAAAAGGCCCCCAGGCCACGCTTTGAACACACCTAGGCTAAAGACTTTTAATAAGTTGATAAAGTGTATTTAAATGATTTATCTAGTATAAATATTATTTATTCATGTTTCATATCTTCAACACTTACTCTGGATATTTTCTGTTTCAGCTTTGCCTTTACGAAGCTTTGATGCGGTGCTTAAAACATGTAAGTAATACTAAAACATGAAAAAATGTATTTATTCTTTATGCTTCATTGAGTTCTGAGCAGAGGTTGTGTGTTCAGGCGATGGTCCACTATATAACATCCTCCTAAGATGAACTGAGAAGCATCAGCTGTGATGATCAGGATTCTTTTGTATCAGCTCTGATTGTTCACTCACTGTTTTTAGAACATGACTGATAATGGAGAAAGTATAATCCGCATTCATCACATCTCACCAAGCGAGACCCGCGACCTCCGGACGGCTCTGAGGAAAATCGGTTCTGTAAGGAACTTCCTGCCTCTGCTCAACAAGGTACAAACACACACAACAGGCACAAGGCTCCACAACATGTTTGGAATATAATATTGTTGTGCACAATATTCCTTATCCAAAAGACAGTTTTAAAATTGTTGGTTACTATCAGTTTTGGGCAGTAAAAGCTAAAAAGATTAGTGGAAATGTGGCACCATTTTCTAAGTGCTTATGCTAATGTAATATTTGGACATTTAGAGTCTCAGATTTTCAGATGTTCACCTTTGACGCAGAAGGCATTGCCCAAAACGCTAAAAGTTGCAGAGTGATGAAGCACAGATAATAAAAAGAGGAAAACAGGCACATATAATAATCACAAGATTTTGTTATAACATCCAGCCCTCATAGAAAGTCCTCTATTTTAAATACATTTGTTTATTCCCTCTTTCTGTGTGTGTTTCAGGTTTTTGTTGAGTTTGAGTCGAAGCACGATGCAGATCGGCTCGGAGTTTGGTACAGCTTCCTGAAACCAGGCCGTAAACACAACGTGGAAAGGCTGACACTATTTATGGCTGCCAGTATAGCTCTGTGTGAGTTCACATTTAAAGGAATAAAAAATAACACCGTAGCCACTGTTTAGATTGCTCTAAAAATGATTACAATAATATATAATGTAAAACCCCAACACAAAATTTAAAAAAAATTACTTTTCCTGATTTGAGTTTTGACCATTATTCAGAAAATCTGAAGCAGTCAGCTCCACGTTTGACTTCCTGTTGCAGTCCACATGTTGCTATCCGGTGTACATTTACGATTTAGGATGTTATATTGACAACTTGCTGTAATTACTTGTGTTCAGCCCCCAAACGTCCTGCTCAGGCTCTGCCGGAGGCTAGTGATGCTGTTGCTACTGCGAGGATCCCTATTGCCAACGGTGTCATTAAAGATTGTGCCGTTCCTCCATTTTGGGTCACAATGTCAACGGCGCCGTACATTTTTCCCACTATGTCTCCGTGGTTCCACATCCCTGGTAATAAAAACAACTTTCTACTAAAAGAGCAAAAAAGAAAGAAAAAAAAACCTTCAGAAGTTAAAAGCAGACTGACTGAATAATTGTGCTTGTTTTTCACCTCTAGCTTTCCAGACAGTGAAAGAAATCAGCGACATAAAGGTGATTGCAACTTTTTGTTTTTGTAGTTTTTATATCAAGCTGTCCATTTAATGTCCAAGTCTTTTAATAATAATAACTCGTACTCAAATTATGCAGCAGTAAGCATCTTTACCATCATTTGATGTGAGACATTTTACAGGCTCTTATTGTTGGTTTAACCCAGATTGTGTGCTTTTATAGCGATTTAAATACTTATTTATTCCTGCTTTAACAAACGTGTGCATATGTCGCGTGGCTTTCAGTTTTTCATTCAGGTTTTTCTACTGAATGAAAATGCTGAAATTAAAAGTTTATTTTAGGATTGTGCTAAAAGAGGGATTTTTACCCACAGCATGTAAACAGAGATGCATGGTGTTCTATCATTTAAAGTATTTTAAATGCTAAACTATTTCTTTCATCTTATAATGCAGAAAGCTCTCCCTCAGGCCTCCCAGTTCTCCACCGTCATGCTGACTGGTTTCCCTCAATCGATGAAGAGACTAAATCTTGTCACCCATTTTTTCTCGAGTTATTTCAGCAAAGGTGACTCACAGTCTTTGAAAATCTTGCCACTCCAGAAGAGGGTAAGGAAAGCTTGTTCAGTCTTCCAGATTTATTTACTGTTTATTTACTGCAGTGGAACGTAATGTGAAATTTAAAAAGATGAGAAGGTTCCACACGGTCTAGTCCAAGGGTGTCCAAAGCGTGGCCGGGGGGCCATTTGGGACCAATTGGACTGATTTTGTGTGGCCCCCAACAGCAATTCAAAAATGTTGCAAATTTAGATTGTAGGAAAAAATGGTGGTAAGTTGTTGAGAGTGATTTCAGAACCTTTCTAAAAAATAATAAAATTTCCTACAAAGAATGTAATTTATTTGTAAAAAAAAAAAAAGAAAAAAGAAAAGAAATGAAAACGTGGAAATTATTGAATTTGAAATGTCAAATTCAATCATTCAAATTGTCTCGAAAATTTCCAAGATTTCTAGACAATCTTTGAGATCACAAAATTTCAGAGCTTTTGACAGAAATTTACTCTCTTATTTTTGTTTGGAATGGTCCTTATCCATCGTCAGAAAAATCCATTTCAAGTTTTGAATCTACAATCAATATCGAGTCTAGATTTCAGCCACTTTAGAGTCAAGAATTTGGACCCTGGTCTAGTTGCTGTGTGGAAATCAGCTTGTTGTGACAAAAAATAACATTTTATATTTTTTAACCTTCAAAGATTAATGTTAAAACTGAACAAATTAACTTTGCCAATAGGCTTTTTCAAATTTATTTTAAAAGCTAATTAAAACTTGTCTGTGCATTGAAGACACCAGTTTTGATGTAACAACCCTCCCGTTTCCCGCAGGCCTTTGTGTTTTTCCCTTGTTGGGATTCTTGCCACAGTTTTGTCAAGGGTTACTGGTCTCATAAACCTTCTCGCAAAAACTTTGCTCTCAAAGTCCACTTGGTCTTAGAAGACATGGATCCAGGAGTCACTGAGGTACTGGCACTGTCTGAAACCTCAGAGCTCTTCACAATAAGAGCTCAGGATATTTACTTTTTTTAAAATGTTTGTGTGTAACATAAAACACCGTTTTGCTTTTACAGGAGACGATGTACAAGAGCCTGATGAGATGGAGCAACGCTGTAAGTTCTTGGTCATTTATTCCAATCTTTTTCATTGTCGGCTTGTATTTGTTTTAGTTATTCCTCTGTTCTGTTTGTTGTAGCATGTTTCAGAGCCAGAGTCCCTCAGTCAGAGGCTGATATGTGTGTCTTTCTCTGCCATCTCCCTGAGCATCATTCAGAGCTTTCTGATGGCAGTCAGATCCATCGCTCCGTTTGTCAACTACCTGGTCCTCGCTGAATGCGTACGTTTGCTTTCACCAGCCTGACGCTACAGAACGTTTTCCATCAAAACGGTCCAAAATGTGGACTGATTTTATGCAACTGTAATTTAAAAATATTACATATTTGGCCCGTAGATGCAGGTGGAGGTTTTTAATTTGTAATCAGGGTCAAAATTGTTACCAAAATATTTTTCATACACAGTACAACACAGAGTATTTGTGTTTTTATAACAAAGGTTTAAGAAAAGGCAAAAACAAGAGACTTTCACTGAAAAGCCAACTTTGCTTCACCCAAATCAGCTTTTATACGTTCTTAAACTTGACTAAATATAGCAAGCATTTTGAAACAAAGTGACACAAATCTTGTTCTTATTACTGAAATTAAATTTATTCAGTCAAGCCCAAAAGAAACTGAGAGCTACATGTCTTTATTTTATTTTATTTTTTTAAATTTCCAATCTAAAATTTCTAATCACAAAATTTCTAGTTTCTGGCAGAAATTTGCTGATGTTTTACCATTTACAATGGCCTTAATACACAATCATAAAAATTCCTTTCAAGTTTTGGACCTACAATAAATATCGATCAACTTTATTTGCTTGACTTTAGGTCGGGGTTTTTGGCCTGCGAACACTTTGGAGACAACAATTTTGGCCCGCTTGGCAAAAAGTGTGGACATCCCGGTTTAGAATCTGAAAGATCTTTGAAAATTTTTTTTAAAATCGTCCTACGCTAACCCGCTGATTCATTCTTGAATTTGGTTTCATAACTTTTATTTTCCAGTCTTCATTTTTAAGACAATCAACAATCCAAATGACAAATCTACACACTTTAATGAGAAATGAAGAAAAATCTTCTGCTCCCCATTTTTTTGTCTCTTCTTTCTGCTCTAGATCTACATAGAAATGTGTGAATCCAGCGGTGCAGCTCAGGTGTTGGACTTTCTGTTAAACCGACTGTCTGAGGAAGAGAAGAAGAAGAATGATTGTGACCAGAAGAAGAAGGAAGGCTTTTGGTACATCTGTCTCCAGATCCTCAGAACTTCCAGGTTGTTTGAACCTCAGTAACTGTTTCTTTTTGTGCCACAGGAGGAAGCTGCAAAATGTTTACCTGTGAGTATCTGAAACTATTGTTGGTCTTTGTCAGGTCACCACAGTTCAAAGGTCATCAACACAGTCAACCTTTGGAATCCCTTACTTTCTGTCTGTATGTTGTCCGTTTGTTTTTCTTTGTTTTTATCCATCTTCTTTCTTGGATCTAACTACAACCAATCAAGTTTATTTTTATAGCACATTTCAGCTACAAGGCAGTTCAAAGTGCTTTACAGCATAAAAACACAGAAATACAAAGTCAAACTTTAATTTAGAAATGTCGCTCTGCATTCATTTCTTATCAAACTTGTGCAATGAGGTGACTTGTCCTCAAACAATTTGTGCAAGAGAAATTTTGAGCTTGTGGACTTAGATATACAGACGCAGGTTAGTGAATCGACACAAGAGAGTAAAAAATGTTAAACTTTTGTTGCTGCTGCGGGAAACTTTCACATTTTGCTGCCGTTTCACTTCCCACGAGAACTAAGTAACACTCTGCGAGAAACAGGCACTTAATCAGATTTACTTCAGTACCTTTTTGGAAAAATTTACTTTTAGGAGTATTTTTACTAAATTGTACTTTGTACTTGAGCAATTTTATTATGAAGTATTTCTACTCATTCGTGAGTAATATTTCTGGATTTTCTGTGAAAAACAAACAAGTTTTAACAAAAAATGTACCAGTTTTTGTTAAAGTTTCATAAGTTTTTTATTGAAAGAAACTGATTTTGAAATTTGTTAATTTTGCCTGATTTTCTTATTTTATGTTACTTATATGGACTGTTGTCATTTTCATCCTTAAAAGACCAAAAGTTTCACATAACTTTACATTTTTCTCTGTCTCGTGATGTAATTTTCAAATATTCAATGATTGATATTCTGACCAGTTACTCAGCGATCATCTTTTAAAGTCTGATCTCTCATCAGTAGCTGAGCTGTTGGACCTTCAGCACGTTTGTGTCTCAATAACCTGAACAACTGTTTTTGTTTTTGCTCCACAAGTTCAGGGTTAAAAATGTCCGACTGTGAGTATCTGAAAGTAATGTTCAGTGGTACTTCAGTGGGTTTAACTTTAGCTATGAAAGATTATTGAGATTACTTATGACGATTAATTTAGATTAAAAGTTGACTAATTCAGAGGCGCCTCTCTTAATAATAAAGAACTAAATGTTAACTCCTTATATTTCTCTCTAATATATTGTATTTATATTTTAATTGGGCAACAAAACTATTAGAATATTTTTGTTTAGTTTTTCCAATTTGAGAAGCTTCTGACTTTAAATAATAATTTTTTTTGTAAATTATATACACATAAAATTAATATAATTTAGGTAGTTTTTGACACTTTCTTACAATATAATGGATTAACGATAAGAATAAATACTGAAATATTTACAGAATGTGAAAAAACAAATCTGAACGTGACAATTGCTAAGAGTTTAGATTTAAAGCATCGCGAAATGTTACCGAAACATTGCAGGAACTATGTTTAGAAACAGCCGATGAAATATTTTTTCTTTTTAATTTCAGCGTGCAGAGGCAGCTCTCAGCAGGGGGCGCTGTTTCAGGAATGGCTGAAGCTCCACATGTTGACGGAGCTCCAGGTAAGATCCAACCTGCTGGTGTTCAGGTTGAAGCTGAATCCTGTGAACAGCAGCAGACCGAAGCAGCTGAGGAAGAGGATGTTGGAACAGATTCAGCCGAAGATCGGACTGAAAACAAGAGTTACACTCAGCAACGCCAAACTCCTGCAGACAAGTTGTCTAAAGAGGAAGGAAAGCGGGAAGAAGAGCTGATCGATTGTGCAAGAGATCAGGAAGACAAACAAGACAAACTGAGTGAAGAAGAAGAGACACCAGCAGAGAAACAGAAAACAGCTGGTAAAGAATCTGAGACGAGAGAATCTGCAGCAAAAGAGGACGAGACGTCCAGCAGCGAAGACGGTGTGGTAGGGGCGGGAAATAAAGAAGAAGAAGAAAAGGAGGCCTCCACAAAGCCTGAGGTGAGGAGAATATTCTCATCTCTATTATCTTATATCTACTCTGTAGACGTTTGGGGGAACACTGGAAAAGTGTTTACAAATTCTATTTTTATTTTAGAAAATAGAAAAATATAATTTTTAGAGTTAGATTTTGTATTTAAAAAACTACATATATATTTATATTGTATAGAGATACAATAGAGTGCTGTATTTCTACATGGATATTATGTTTCTTCTATATTATTATTATTATCTCTATATATTTATGGCCTGGACATGATGGACGCCTCGGTTTTTCTTCAGCAGGAAGTCGGAGCAGAAACTCTGAGATCTGCTGGCGGCTCGGATCAAAGCAGCCCAGGTTGGTGTTTCAGGACCTTAAACGTTTCGGTTTGGGAGTGGACACGTTACTATGGTAACTGGTAAACTATTCCTGAAGCTAACGGTTGTTTTAGTAATTGATTAGTCTGACGATTAGTAGATTATTCTGACAATTAATGGGATTTCTGCTTATTTTTCATTTTTTATTCAATATTAGAAAGATTAAAAGATTAGGAGATTTTTTTTAACAGAATTTGAATCAAGTTAAGCTAAAACTATAAAACATATTTACAGGCAAGGCATTTTTTTTTTTATATCTTTTTGTAAATGTTCAGCTTAATTATGGTTCTAAGTATATTGTTCTTTAATCTAGTAGGCTTGTTTGAGTCTTTGTATTAATTGATTAATTAATTCCTAAATTAGTTGACAATTATTTTAGTAATCGATTCATCACAATTAATCCAATTAATCATTTCAGCCCTTTGGTAAACTTTACTGAGTCTGGAGCAGGTTGGGTTGTTCGGACCTGAGTTTCCTCTAAAATCTGTTCCTGTTAAATGTCAGAGATTAAATATATGAAACATTGTTTTAATCCATAAAAACTTCAATTATTACTATTACATTAATCTTTATTTTTCTACCAAATTAAACAGATTTTATTATATAATTCATAAAAATGTAACCAATCCAGACCTTTACTTTAAAATCTGTCCTAATGCAAAAAGTAGAGTTTATTAAATCTAGATAAATATAGACCAGAATAATAGAATTGTTTTTTCTATTGCACTCCAGTTTAGTTTAATTCTAGTTTTTCATCATTGTTGTGTTTTTTATGTTCAGCTTCAGGTGATCTGGAGGAAATGAAGGAGACGGAAAAGGAAGTGACATCAACTAGAAAAAGAGGCCGACCCAGGAAGAAACCCAGAAATATTCCTGGTAGTCGACCTCACAATCTGCTCCACTGTGATGTCACATTGCTGAAAAACTAAGATTGATCAATACTTCATCTTCTTTGCAGTGAGAAAATCTGCTGGAGTAAAACATGAGGGCTCCGAAGAAAACGGAAAAGAAGAAGAAGAAACCAAATCACTTCCTGGTGCGTCGCTGGATTCTTCTTCTGCTCTGTTGGGGGACGTCAAGACGGAGACAGATGATGAAACTGCTGAAGGTCTGAACAAACAAAACCTGTCAGAAAACTATAGTTCTAGTTTTTTTGTCTTAAATTTCATTCATGGTGGTTTTAAAAAAGGCCTTAAAAGGTCTTAAATTTATGTGTCCAATATTAAGGCCTTGATTTGTATTGAATTCATTAAAAATATATCTTGGTCTTAAATAAATAAATCACAGGTCTTAAATTATGTTTTGGTAGGACTATTTAATGTAATCTTATTTTCTCACAGTTCCTACTGCAGCCAGTAGAGTTCATTATCTTTAGATTTAACAAAAATCTAGATTAATATAGTCCAGAATAATATAATTAGGTGTTGTTTTATTCTATTTCACTCCAGTTTAGTTTTATTTCAGTTTTTCATCATTGTTGTGTGTTTTATGTTCAGTTTTAGATCAGAGTATGAATGCTGCAGCAGCAGGTGATCTGGAGGAAATGGAGGAGAAGGAACAGGAAGTGGCATCAATAAGAACAGGAGGCCGACCCAGGAAGAAGCCCAGAAAGACTCCTGGTAGCTGACCTCACAGTCTGCTCCACTGTGTTGTCACATTGCTGAAAAACTAAGATTGATCATTATTTGATCTTGTTTTCAGTGAGAAAATCTGCTGGAGGAAAACCTGAGAACCCTGAAGAAAATGGAGAAGAAGAAGACAAATCACTTCCTTGTGCATCGCTGGATTCTTCTTCTTCTGCTCTATTGGGGGACGTCAAGATGGTGTCAGATGATGAAGCTGCTGAAGGTCCAGACAAACAGAACCTGTCAGAAAACTACAATTTTAGTGTTTTTTCTGTCTTAAGTTTCATTCAAGGTTTTTTTTGTGTTTTTTTTTAAAGGTCTTAAAAGGACTTAAATTTATCTGTCCAATGTTAAGGCCTTAAAATGTGTTGAATTAAAAATATTTGTTGGTCTTAAATAAATTAATCACAGGTCTTAAATTATGTTGTGGCAGGACTATTTAATGTAGTCTTGTCTTAATGTAGTGTTATTTTCTCACGGTTCCTACTGCAGCCAGTAGAGGGCGTTACCTTTATATTTAAAGAAAATCTAGTTTAATGTGTTTAAGAATAATATAATTAGGTGGTCAATTTTTTAAATTATTTCTCTCCAGTTCAGTTTTATTCTAGTTTTTGCATCATTGTTGTACTTTCTATGTTCAGTTTTAGATCAGAGTGTAAACACTGCAGCAGCTGGTGAGCTGGAGGAAACGAAGCAGACGGAACAAGAAGTGACATCAACCAGAAAAAGAGGCCGACCCAGGAAGAAACCCAGAAAGACTCCTGGTAACCGACCTCACAATCTGCTCCAGTTTGATGTCACATTGCTGAAAAACAAAGATTGATCAATGTTTGATCTTGTTTTCAGTGAGAAAATCTGCCAGAGGAAAACTTGAGAACCCTGAAGAAAACAGAGAAGAAGAAGACAAATCACTTCCTGGTGCGTGTCTGGATTCTTCATCTTCTGCTCTATTGGGGGACGTCAAGGCGGACTCGGATGAGAAAACTGCTGAAGGTCCAGACAAACAGAACCTGTCAGAAAACTGCTTTTTTTTCTGTCTTAAATTTAATTCCAGGTGGCTTTAAAGAAGGTCTTAAATTTATGTGTCCAATGTTAAGGCCTTAAAATGTATGCAATTAATAAAAAATGATGGTCTTAAATAAATTAATCACAGGTTTTAAATTATCTCATGGCAGGAGTATTTTCTGTTATGCGCATACATATTTGCTGTGCAGTTGAGGCTACTGCTAGCTAGCTGCTAATATACCCTTGCTAGCTAGATAGCTAGCAAACTTTTTCGCCTTTTATCCCAGGCACAAAACTAGGTTCATATTTTTTACTTAGCTTGATTGAAATGCAGCAAGTTACCACTGCCTAAAAGAACTAAAAACTATATTTATAGGTTTTTTTTATCTGTCTAAAATTTAATTCTATGTGGCTTTAAAAAGGTCTTCAAAAGTCTTAAATTCATGTATCTATAGTTAAAGCCTTAAAATGTCTTAACTTAATTAAAAAGAATTACAAGTTGGTCTCAAATAAATTAATCACAGGTCTTAAATTATGATGTGGAAGGGCTATTTAATGTAGTGTTACCTTCTCACTGCAGCAGCAGGTGATCTGGAGGAAATGGAGGAAATGGAACAGAAAGTGACGTTGACTAAAAAAAGAGGACGATCCAGGAAGAAACCCAGAAAGGCCCCTGGTAGCCGACCTCACAATCTGCTCCAGTTTGATGTCACATTGCTGAAAAACAAAGATTGATCAATATTTCATCTTGTTTGCAGTGAAAAAATCTCCTGGAGGAAAACCTGAGAACTCTGAAGAAAACAGAGAAGAAGAAACCAAATCACTTCCTGAGACGGACGGTGAAGGTCCTGACAGACAGAACCTGGACGGACGCTTGGAGGAAGAGGAGGATGAAGGACGGTGCAAGGCCGACGGCGGAGGTTTGGAAGAGGAGACAGTTCCTTTAGGTTGGTTTTAAATCAACTGTCACGTTTCTGTGTCAATAGGAACAAATCCATTGATGCATTTCTAAAAGAGTTTTTACGATCTGAAAGTTTTTTGATTAAATTTAACTTTTATTAAGTCAAAAAAATTTACCCAAACAGTCCTTTAATTTTAAATTCAGTTCATTCTGAACTGAACTTAGTGAGTCCTAATGAGTTCAATACATTTAGATTGAATTAAAATGTAGTTAAAAATGGTCCGAAATAATATAATTTGATTTCATGACGGTCAAATTTATTCCATTTCAAACCATGTTATTTTTAATCAAGTCAAGTCAAACAACCTCAGTGGATCATAAATACTTTACAACATTCATAGAGTCACGGGTAGAAAAATGATAAAGCAAAAACTAAAATAAAGTTTGGTAAAAATAATGACAATTATAAAATTGGCAGAAAAAACAAATAACAATAAAAACCAAGGGATACTTAAATTCAGCTGCAGCAGTTTCCCAAAATACGAACATCTGCCATTTTTCTTCTAATGATGTTGAAGGCCAGGGAACAAAGATACATTTTGAGTTTTTTATCCTGGTTTTTCATAATTGGTGTGTTTTTATGTTCAGTTTTAGATCAGAGTGTGAACGCTGCAGCAGCAGGAAATCTGGAGGAAATGGAGGACACGGAACAGGAAGTGACATCAACCAGAAAAAGAGGCCGACCCAGGAAGAAACCCAGAAAGATTCCTGGTAGTCGACCTCACAATCTGTTCCAGTTTGAAGTCACGTTGCTGAAAAACTAAGATTGATCAATACTTCATCTTATTTGCAGTGAGAAAATCTGCTGGAGGACAACCTGAGAACTCTGAAGAAAACATAGAAGAAGACAAATCACTTCCTGGTGCGTCGCTGGATTCTTCTTCTGCTCTGTTGGGGGACGTCAAGACGGAGACGGATGATGAAGCTGCTGAAGGTCCAGACAAACAGAACCTGGACGGACGCTTGGAGGAAGAGAAAGAGGAGGACGAAGAAGGTTTGGAAGAGGAAGAGAAGCAAAAAATTTTTTCACTTAAAATCTGTCTGCTGTCCCATACGATCTAGCCGTGATTTTCCAACAAATATGTAAAAAAATTATAAAAGTTACACACTGTAGTTTTAAAGCAATAAACTAACATGTACCAGTCTTAGTGACCTTTTAGAAAATGTTTTCTTGAAGGAGATTATCTTCAGGGTTTCCTCATATCCTTAAAAAGTCTTAATTTCATGTATCTAAAAATCAAAGCCTTAAAATGTCTTAGATTCATTAGAAAAAATGGAAGGTGGCCTTAAATACGTCAATCACAGGTCTTAAAAAGAATTTTGTATATGTAGTAAATCTGTCACCAGCAAACATAATCATTGGTGTCTGTAACTCGAGGCAGTTGTGGCTACCGCTAACTAGCTGCTATTATGTTTTAGCTAGCTAGCTTTTTTGCGTTTTTCTTGGCTCATTTCTGTTGCCCATCCTTACGACGCCACATGTATTCTCTCCTAAAAAGCTTGACATACTATTAAATAAAATGTGATTTTCTTTTTTTTGTTTCTGTTGTGATACAGGTCTAAAATTTAATTATTAATGGTCTTAAAAAGTTTTACATTTGTGTTTGTGAAACTTGTAGAAGCCCTGTTCTTAATATCATCAACTTTAAAGTAAAAATTTAACATTTTTCCATTTGTTTTTCCCCAATAGCTTGTAAAAAACAAAGGAGGTCTCCTTGTACCGCTGCTGATTTTATCCTGCCTCCTTTCAACCCAGACATCTCCTTTGGTGAGAAACAAACACACATCCGCCTACCGGTTAGAAACGCTCTTCTTCTTCTTCATGTTCTTGTCTCTCCTCCTCTTCAGGCGAGGAGTTCACTGCTCGTAAACTGGGATATTTCTGTTCCCTCTGCTCTGCTTTCTACGTGCTGAAGAGCAACGAGGAGGACACTCACTGCTGCAGCAGAAATCATTACGACAACCTGCTGGTAAACCTGAATAATGCAATAAAATCACACACATGTTCACGGGGGCGTCTAAATGTGCTTTGATTTTCAGAAACATTCGCAGATGAAAGAAGAGCAACCTTCATCGCCTCCAAAAAGGAAAACCAGAAGCTCTCGATGATCCTGTTTTTAGTTCTCCTTGTAAAATGTATTAAAACTGTTCAACTTCTAGTCTGCTTTAATTGGGCAGCTCCTTTTTTAAACTGTGAATTTATTTAAATGTTTTTTAACCGATTCATGACGATGATTCCCTTCATAATCAACGTTTCTAAACATTTTTTTTGCCTTGATTTAAAGGAACTAAAGGAACTCAGCAGTTTTCTGGCAGATCTGTGGTGCATAGAAGCTGAATGCTGCTTCTCCATGTTTGGTTCTGGGGATGCAGGTTCAGGGAACCAGTGTAGGAACTTTAGAACTGGGGTGATGTTTTCTATCTTCCTGGTTTTAGTCAGAGTGCCAGCAGCAGCATTCTGGATCAAATCCAATTGATTTTCTTTAGGTAGATGCAAAGCTAAACACGTTTAGTTTTGCTAGCGGGGACATTAGAAATGTTCTCCATGTGATAGAAGGCTGACTTTGTAATTATCTTTATGCGTCTCTGAATATTCAGATTATTCATGCTGTCATCTTTAAAAAGCTGTAAGTGACGGGGGAAAATCAACACAGCCTTCAGTTACATTTGGCCTGAAAGCAGGGCTTTTATTATCAGTTGCATCCACCTGTGTAAATCTTCGCCCACAACAGGAAGTCAATAAGATTCAACACCCACCCTTTTTCTTGTGTTGACATAAAAATACATTTACATTTCTCTTTTTTTTTTCCATTTACATACCAAAAACAAAACGCAAATTTGTCCATTCTCATTTTAGTCACAGGCTTTGTTAAAGTATCGGCTGCCATTTCTGTTGAACAGTAACAGAGTTATTTTTCCATCACTGAGTGCTGATCGAACAAAGTGATATCAAATGTCAATGTGTTTGCACCTTTGGTGATAGACTGGACTCTCAGGAAGATAAAAGATACCTTTATTAGATGTGAATATTTTTAAGGATATTGTACATTCCATTCATGCCTTGTTGAAATGTGCTACACAAATAAACTTGACTTGTAATAACTGAAGCTGTGTACTGACTCTGGATAGACAAAATGTAATATTAAAATAATGAACATTGTGTACAAATATAAACTGTTGGTTTGTATCTGATGTGTTTTGGCTTGTTCTTTCATTGAAGACATTTTATTCAGTATAAATACTTCATAATATTCAGTCAAAAAGTATGCAAACTACTCCTAAAAGTGTTTTTGATTTTACTTTAGATTTTTTTGTTTTGTTAGATCAAATGTTTACAAAACTAAAATTGAACTCATTGAAGTTTTACAAATACTAAAAGTAAGCTTCAATAAGAAGAAAATAATGATCAAAAGTAACCGAAGACGTTATTTTTGTGTGGGATTTTTGAGCTAGCGTTAACGGCTGTTTCCGGTTAGCACTCCGGCCCAGGAGGGGGCAGTAAAGACGTTTTTTGTTGTTTTAGTCACCGACACATTTCGAAGAAGAACTTAGACCAAGGCTTTACAGAGTGAACGACGATCGGTATGTATATATTAAACATTTATTTAACTTTGAAACCAGTCTCTGACATTTAAATGTAGCTTGTTCTCCGTGTTCCTCAACCTGCTTGTTCCGTTTTTTACCGGTTTGTGAACGAATCGCAGGAGGCTAACGTTAGCTCCTGCTAGCATGCATAAAGCTGAAAGCAGCTGTTGTGGATGGACCTCCCCCTGCAGATTAAACCAAATCAGCTCTGTTTTAGGATTGAATCGTGTTGTTAAATTGAGTTTAAGAGTCCGGTGCTTTCAATTGTTTTCAGATATGAAAATCCGCTCAACAATTTGGAGGTAGCTGAACTTTGGGGTAAAGGCAGCTCATCTCATTCGCTTATATTAAAATGATCAGTCATACTCTGGTCTAAATGTGGTAATTTTCTGATTTTAAGTCTCTGAAGCTTTGAATGTGTTGGTAAAAATATAAGCTTTGATCACTTGACAGCGCTTTTAAGCACACATTGAGGGTTTAATGAAAGTTGGAAAATCAACATCAAACAACGTTTGCTTTAGGGAATTAATGCAAAAATGCACCACAATTCTTTCTTTCTCACAAAGGTTAACACTTCTTTATAATTGTTCACTATTTTGTTAATCTATCATGTAAAATTTAAACAACAATTGAAGTTTGTTGCAATATGATCTGGACATTTATCTGTAACATGCTTTATTGTTTTGAGCTGGTTTGGTGGAGCATAATTTCCAGTTTTTGAGGTTTTTTGGTTGTTACGCTGATTTATTCCTGTTTATACTGGGTTTAACCATGCCTCTTGCAGAATTTCTCTTTTTACTTTGGCTTTATATCATCTCCTTTTATTATTTGTAGATATTGACAAATTTACTTATTGATCCATTCAATCTAAATGGCAACTTTGTACCAAGTAAAACACGTAAATCTATTTCCCTGATAAAGTTTTAAGACACCACATTTGTAACAAACTTTGCACTAAGAATACTTGTTGCAAATAAAGAATGATGGTCATTTTGACCGTTTATCAGCCAAACGTCTCTCTACTGGAGGGTTTCTGAGGGCTAGCTGCAGCTAATGGTGTTCCTGTTTAAATTAAAAAATTTCAAGCAACTGACAGAATTTGGAGCAACTTTGTTTTCTATGATTAAACAGATTATTTCCTTCTCTAAACATTTTTTTTCCTGAAATACAAACAGGTCATGGCTCGGCTCTTTTGAGTCACGTGGTCACTAGAAGAGTTAGCATGTCTGTTAGCATAATAAACAACCTGCTGCAAGGCTCACTGCAGAGACAGAGATAAAAGTTGTAACATTTAAATAAAGAAACATGCCCACTTGGAAACTGCTGATTAATTTAAGCAACATTTTAGTTAACATCCTGCACCACCTAGTATATCTGTTTATTTTAACCTTTTCCTCTTTTATTTTTAAGTTAGGCTTTTGTTTGGCCAAGAATAACCTCAAGTTTTGTCTCGCAGTTTACGACAGAATTAGGTTCTTTGTCCATTAACAATCCATCATAAAAACATGAATTTCAAACGAAATGAAAATGATCCTCTCTGCTTTTTAAAGTGTTGCTACTGCTTGCATTATTATATTGATATTGAGTATTTAGCATATATTATGTTTCTCCTAGCCTGATGGTGTGTTTTAACCTGTAAACCTACATGGATGCCTCAGAGTTACTTATAAAATAATCAAACATTTCTTCTGTACCCTAATCTCTGTTCTAATTATGCAATGTTAGCTTCCTTTCTTGGTATAAATACTCTCAAATTTACCCAGATTGGATGTTTTTTATTCTAATTGTAGACAAAGTAATTGTAGTTTTGTCATGTTTCAGCTTTTCTTCCATTTTTTTTGGTCTTTTCCTCAAACCATGGGGTACTTGGTGTTGCAGCAGGAACCTCCTGGCACATAAACCCTTCTGGGGGTTTTGTATGTGGAGTTTGTGTGTTTTTTCTTCCAGCTTTCGCCCAGAGTCCAGCAGACATGTAAGGTTACCTGGATACTCTGAATTGGTCTTAGATGTGTGTCCGACTGTACCATCGGTTGTCCTGTGACCTGATGACCTGGCATGTTGGTACCCCGCCTCTCATCCATTGACTACAGAAGTTGGCGCCACCCCACCGCAGCTCTGCCATGGATTAGATGGAGCACGAAACCTTGTTATTTCTGTTTAACGTTATCCTGCTGCAGATTTTCCCATTCCTCATTAGGAGATTTGCTTCTCTTCTCTTAAACTTTTCTGTATTTGTTATTGCTTGAATGGTTTGCAACTGTGATTTTGTTTTTAATGTGACAAAGCTGAAGTTCTCCCCAGGAAGGTACTGTTTCTCGCTTCAGAGCATCAGTGATCCTTTTTCAATACAATAGATGTCTCTTGAATGTGTAAAGTACTAGTAATGGTCTTGAATATCTCTTAAAGCAGATTGTTCGTCGCCTTTCTCCAGACTCAAGTTGAACGTCGTACGGTGAAGCACAGGGGTCCGAAACTTTCAGCATCTCTGTTGCATCACAGAAGAGACTGAAGTGAGTTTAAAGAGGATGTGAATCCATAGCCACCTGCTGTTTTTTTTTTATCTCTTCAATGATTCATGTTTTTTTGTCTTAATCAATAAAGTTTGGTTTAGAGTTGGTTTGAAGTTTGTCTTGCTATATCACCAATTCAGTTGATATTCTTTGCGCTTTTTCCTTGTTTTTAGTTGTTGCCATGTAAGAAAAAAGATAATCTGTTCCAAACATTTGTGTCTTTACCTCTTCTGACGTTGGTTTCTCTCTTTTTATCAGCCCTGTGTTGTTTCATCCATTTTGTTCTCTCTCACCAGTAAAAGACCTGAACTTCTTAATGTTGGGAAGAATGTGAAGCTGCTGAGACGTCAACGCTCACCGGGCGACAGCTGATGCCTGTGGAAGAGCCTGCTCTACTCCACGACCTGCTTTGTCTTCAGCTTTTGTTTTTGGACTGTTGTCTTCTCTTCTGCAGAAGTACGGCTTCCACCATTTCATCCTAGGCGTTGTTTAGGCAGCGCTGACACAGATTACCAATGCGCTGTTGGTGTCAGTGTCACATCTGGTACCGTAATTGTTGAGAACCTCACGTCCGCACCGTCCTTCCCTGCGGTGAGGGTGTTCAGCACCTTCACTTCTGGAGAATTGGTAAAGCCATGTCATTTCCACCGTACAATCCCTATTCCTCCAGGAATCAAAATCCCACCCAACGTCCCACCGGTCGTCCAAACTTTAGTGAACAGTCAGACGTGGACCACTGGACGGCACGGCATCGTATGGAACCTGATTCACACTTTATCTCTTCTCCATCATTTTCTGAAACTGGTAAAATTCCAGGAAGAACTATCCCTCAAATGTCAGAACTGCCGATGACTTACAGGCCTGAACAGATGGTGGCCAGGTCAGAAAGGGACCTTGAAAGATCACTTGTTGGCAGAACCAGAGAAGAATTGGTGCAGCCGCGTTCAAGCCATGGTTCTCGCTTTTTCTCCACTCAGAGAGACGAGTTTCCTTCCACCAGTGTAGCGTCGTATGGTGATATGGGCAGAGATGGGGAGCCCCAGGATGAAAGTGACAACAGCTCCTTGAGCTGGTTGCAGATCTTGAAAAAGCCCACAGAGGATATTCCTGTGAGATTTCATTCTCCAGCTTCAGCCGACTATCCCAGCAGCAGTGATGGTCGGTTTTTTGCATCCAGCGAGAGACGGCAAAGTAACCAATCTGTGTCCGGTTCCAGACGTTTTGAAGACCCAACTCCAAGCGAACCAGTGCATCCTGACGAGCCTTCCCAGTCACAGTACACTCCAGAGTTTGCCGCCGTCCTTCTGGAGAAATTTGGACTTGAAAAAGAGGACTTGGAGTATCTCCTGATGTTCCCTGAGGATCAGATAAACTCTGATAATCTAGCTCTGATCTTGAAGCAGATTCGCCTCATGAAGGAGAAGAGAGCTTCAACATCACCCGACTCCGACCCCAAACCCTCCACAAGCTTCTGTGAGCCGGAGACGCATAGCAGCCCTGAAGTGCCAGAGATACACGAGGACGATTTCTCTAGGATTTTTAAACCTGCCAAAGTGATTGACTATGGACATACTGGGAGCTACACTGTGGTTGAGAAAATTAAGAACACCAGTAAAGTCACCAGTGGTGGGACTAAAAGTGTGCTTGATGCTTATAGTAGCAACAGTTACAAAGAACCGTTCAAACAAAGTAGGTCACCGGTTCCTTTACTTTCCCTGATAGTTTCTCCTACAAGCTTCACCTCGAGGAGTTCTATGACTCCCCACAGCAGCAACCTACCCAGGTTGCCACAAACTCAATCAAACCAGGCTCCTCAAAAGGTCCACATCCCCTTCATTTCCCCAGAAGATGACAAAGATTCACCTAAAAAGCCAGTGGCCCACCAAACCCAAGCTCCAGAGAAATTCACCCCCTCCGTAGTTCCTCCAAAGGTAGAATCAGATCCACCCAAACCGCATCAGAGCCAACCAGCCCAGGCACCTGGGATGTCCTTCACTCCCCTTGTTCTGCTAAAGAAAAATGAAGAAGGAAGGAAAAGACCAAAGTTTTCAAGTGCCAACCTCCTGAAAAACTGTTCTTCGCAAGGGGAGGTGCAAGATTCAAAGCCTAGTACTTCTTCAGGTGAAGGCGGCAAAGTTGGTTGCAAGCAAGATAATCGTACTGAAAATCCTCGTAAAACTCAAGAGCAACAGCCAGAGGGTTTTAAAGAGCAGAGGAAAGAGAAGCTAGCAAACGTTCAACAAAGCAAAGCTGCAACGGACACAACAAAGCCACCGGCGAAGGCGCAAACCAAACCGCCTGAGGAGTCGCATCCTTCTGTCTCCAGGTCTCTCACCACTCCTCCAGCTCAGGCAAACACAGAAGCAAAGAAGCATTACAGTTTGTCAAAGTCCGTGTACAGCAGCTCGACTCCAAAGGTAGCGATCTTCAGGGGTCTGCCGTCAAGGTCGATGATCAACGACTATGCGTGTGCCGCACCGCCAGCCTTTCCACATCGGTGCACTTTGTGTGACAGAAAATTTGAGACCATGAAGGTAAGTGGAGCAGGTTGTTCATTATTCTTACATTATTTTGTTATTTGTTGAATATTGGAGAGAACTCATGTTCAGTCACTTTAAATAATTAAAATAACTTGAAAATTTAAGTTTGTAATTCTTGGGATTTTCTTTCTTAATCCAGTGTCTAGCTGCTTTCTCTAATTCAGTGAATTGGAGAAAATAGGCATGAAGTGGACTTTTGTGACTTTTCCTCCAAGTTCTACAGTACACCAGTGTCCGGTTCTCCATTTTCCTCCTCTTCCTTCTTGACTGGCATTGTAGTTGTCCCAGGTTCTGTGTTGTGATCCAAACCTGCCCGGAAAGCCGTTACCAAACGCTGAGATGACACAGAACTGAGGATGGCATCATCAGACCTGACCAGAGACCAAGAAGATTGTTTTTATCTACTGTGTGACTTCTGTGTTTGCTGGTTTTAATTATAAAGATTTCTTAATTATTAAGCCAATTTGTCGGGTGTAATTTTTAATGAACTGTTGTTTACTCAATGCCTACTTATTTAGATATTTATTAAAATTGTAAACGGTGGGAAACAATGCGGCAGTAACAGTAGAAGTGAACATCTTCAAAGTTTAATCAAATGTGTCTGTTGGGTTTGTTGTTGGAGGGGAACAAACATTTTAGCAATTTTTAAAGCTTGTTGGTTGTGAAACTCCTTCCTAACTTTTCTTTGTTTTGACAACCAGCATTGGCTTTTCCACCACGGTTCCACCATTCACCATGAGAACCGCAGGCTCCTCCGGAGACAGTCAGTATTTTTCTCAGTATACGTTTTCTTTGTCGTCATCTGATGATTTCAGAGTTTTCCACTTATAGGATGCATTTAACCAGCCTCTCTAAAGAAGACAATCTTGGTAAATGTAGAGTTAGATGTCTGATTTGCTGCCTGTCCAACGTATAAATGTGTAACGCTGATTTATGACCTGGCGCTACAAAAGTTATAACCCAACCAGGAAGTTGATTGAATTGTTGGTATGTTTTGTGTTTCGTGGTGTTCAGCTAATTAACAGCAGTGTGTTTGTTCCCTTGTGGTTCTACGTCTTTGTCTTGTAGTCTGGCTTCCTTTACTCCTGTTGTGGTCACACGTCCACTGCGATAACAACAAAGCTAATTTTTCACTTAGCGCTCTTGCTAGCTGTGAAAATGCTTAGACTTCCCCTAAATAAATATTTCTGGACAAATTCCGAAGTACTAATTTACTTGGTCGTTTTGTAATGTTCCAGTTGAATGAAGTTCAACGTTTGAGTTGAATTTTTAGTTAGTCTTCAAGTAGCTAGATGTTTACATTCATGCTCTTATTTTGAAGTGGGGGAGGATGTTTACGCAGCAGTTCGGTTTCCTCTCCTCGTTCTCTCACTTTTTGACCAATAACTATTTTAAACATGAAACACGCAAACAAAATAAAACATGAACAGTAGAGAACAACCTACAAAAATACATAATACAATGTCTAAAGACGATATAGAGCCTAAAAGTTATAATGTAAACATTTAATTTGTGCTCAAAGGTTGTAGTCTTTCTAAGGCTGAAATATTTTGAGTTCAAGTTGAGACTTTAGCATTAGCTTCTGCTAAATACAGGTGTAGCGGTTATCGCTACTAATGATTTAGCTAGCAGTGCCCACCACTGCTCCAATCTTTAAACATATTTTGAAGCAGATTTAATCTTTTAAAACTAAAGTTATTGGGTATGTAAGCTATCTGATAAACTTACCGTTGTATTAAATGCCCTTTAGTCCATGACTTATTGATATGAAGCTACTGTCCAGTAGACAGTAACCTGGTGTTTTCTACAAGGCTTGTTGTCAGCACTGGACTGTGCTGTGGAAACTTTAGGATGATTTAAAAAGAGAAAGATTGATCAATAATTAATGTTTATTTATTTTCATCTGTGAGGTTTAGAGAACTCTCTGTTTGTGTAACATATTGTCACCTTTTATATCAACTTTGCCTTTTTGTCATGCCTGAAGAGAACGAAATATAGAAAAATATTTTACCTGTAACTGTCTTTTCAACATACAGGCATGCCTGTTTGAAATTTTGATACTTTTCAGTGATATTTTGGTTTTCATTGAGGAAAAACTACTACTAAATTAGTAGAGGAGCAAAGTTAGCTTGAATATACTCGACGGAGGAAGTTTAGTTTGACTTTGAGTTTCTTAAGTGGAACACGGCGTTAAAAAGCTCTGCATTTTGTTTTTGTTGTACATTTTTAAAAATATTTTATGAATGCCTCTCACTTGTGCAGATAACCCTCTTTTGCCAAATTGTGACCCGTTTCCTCTTGTTTTATTGCTACAGATATCCAGACTGGGACGGTGAGATACAAGACAGGAGGTAATATATGTTTCTATTTTCCAAATGAAAAAGTGAGAACAAGGAATATTTACAAGTTATTTTCTGTTATTCTCTCTTGTTGCTGCCTTTGTAGACTCTCAGATAAAAGACCTACAACCCAGCAAAGGAGTCGTTCTCGTTCCCACAGCTCCCACCGCCGCTCGCGTTCTTGCTCACGCAGCCCACAACGCAGCCACAGGAAGGGAAAAAAGGACAGCAGCAGCTCCCGTTCCCGCTCGCGTAGCCCTCGACGTCGCCCTGACTCCAAGAGTAGGAAGACACCCTGGAGTTACAGGTACTTGGACTTAGAAAGTTTAAAGCCGCTGGGTTTTTCTGAAAGCATTCCAAAAGTTCTCAAAAAGTTTCCATAAAACACATCAGGTTTTTTAATGCAAACTTTGATTAGGTCCCGGTCTCGTTCCTCAAGTCCTCGGTACAAGTCCCGCTCAACTCACCATTACCATTCACGATCGAGGAGCCGCGAGAGAGAACAGAGAAAGAGAAGAGAGAGACGGTCGTCGTCGGAAAGATCGACACCTGAACGGAGGAGGTCGACCAGTGCAGAGAGACTGGCGAAGAGACTGCTGGAAGCATCAGGTTTGATTAATATTTAATAATCGACAGTTTAAAAATAATTTAAACGGTTACTTTAATTTCAAAGAGAAAACAAGCCTAAATATATGCTCCATTAGTAGAGGAGCATACCTGATTTAGTTTCCCAAACCTCACCAAACCATTAAATGTCTTTAGTATGTGGAGTTGGGGTGGAGGAAGCATTTTTGGGCTGAGGCTGTTGGTCCTTGACAAAACTGTTCGGGGTTCAATTTCTTACCTTGGTATCTTTGCTGCTTGTCTTCTGCCCCTTCTTGCTCTACCCGCTTCCTGTGTACATGCTATGTATAAAAGCTACTAGAGCCAAAAAAAGGAATGTTGAAGAAATCAAATCTTTTTTGAATTAGGAACACTTAAGAAAAACCGAGACACATCATCAACCTAATAGGATATATTGTTGAAGAAGAAACTCACTGTTGGTATGTAAGATTATCTTATGTTAGGAAGAGACTCGCATCATCAGCATATAGGGTTATCTTTTTTGGAAAAAGACTCACCTCATCATCGTATAGGGTTATCTTTTTTGGAAAGAGACTCACATCATCAGCGTATAGGGTTATCTTTTTTGGAAAAAGACTCGCATCATCAGCGTATAGGGTTATCTTTTTTGGAAAAAGACTCGCATCATCAGCATATAGGGTTATCTTTTTTGGAAAGAGACTCGCATCATCAGCGTATAGGGTTATCTTTTTTGGAAAAAGACTCGCATCATCAGCGTATAGGGTTATCTTTTTTGGAAAAAGACTCTCATCATCAGTGTATAGGGTTATCTTTTTTGGAAAGAGACTCACATCATCATCGTATAGGGCTATCTTTTTTTGGAAAGAGACATCATCAGCGTATAGGGTTATCTTTTTTGGAAAGAGACTCACATCATCATCGTATAGGGTTATCTTTTTTGGAAAGAGACTCACATCATCATCGTATAGGGTTATCTTTTTTGGAAAAAGACTCGCATCATCAGCGTATAGGGTTATCTTTTTTGGAAAAAGACTCTCATCATCAGTGTATAGGGTTATCTTTTTTGGAAAGAGACTCACATCATCATCGTATAGGGCTATCTTTTTTTGGAAAGAGACATCATCAGCGTATAGGGTTATCTTTTTTGGAAAGAGACTCACATCATCATCGTATAGGGTTATCTTTTTTGGAAAGAGACTCACATCATCATCGTATAGGGTTATCTTTTTTGGAAAGAGACTCACATCATCATCGTATAGGGTTTTCTTTTTTGGAAAGAGACTCACATCATCAGCGTATAGGGTTATCTTTTTTGGAAAGAGACTTGCATTATTATCATATCAGGTTATATTGGGTTAGATATATAAGGATACAAGAGTGTCTTGTATTATAAAGTGACTCACATTATCAGGCTATTGGATTATTATTATTATTATCAGGTTATTGGATTACCTTATTTTATATTGTGACTGACATTAACATGTAAGGTTTTGGAGGTGAAATGCCTGTGTAGTATTTTTTTTACATTTTGTTGGTTTTTTTTGTCTTTAATCAGTGGGTAACATCTAACCCACTGATTGATTGATTGATTGAAACTAAAAGAAACAACCCAGTGATTCTGTTGATCTTTTTCCAGGCGTCAAGTCTCTGTCAGAGCAATCGGACTTGGAGGCGGTGGTAAAATCTATGACCCCTGCTTTACTGGCTGAACTCAAAAAGCGGAAGACAACATCGTCATCATTTGTTGTTACAAAGCCTGCTCCCAGAGAAACGGAGGCAAGTAATTAAGTAATGCAAATAAAACCGTGAAAGTGGAGAAAATAGAAATCAGTTGATACCGATCACATCATCAGGTCATCAATACAAGTCTCCTTTTTCTTTTTTTCCATAATATTAAGGTCTCTGTGTATATGTCAATCAGTTTTACTCATTAATGTACGTATCTTCTGCATACAAAAGTGGAAACATTCAAACATCTGGAAGAAAATCCAGAGTACGGTTTCTTATGACACAAAAACTAAATGTCTGCCTAAGACTCTGAATATTTACCGTTTAGTTTCTGTCTGCTGTGTAGGACGACCCGAACTTGGTGAAGCTCAGAGGGATTTTCAGCAGTCACTCGTACAACGACGTGTGGAACGCCATGGAGTCGTTTGGGAAAGTCGAGTCAATTGTGCTGTATAGATCCAGACAGGAGGTACGTCTTATTAAAAAGTTTTAAAATGGTCCAAAAATAATTTTAAGAAACTTTCTATTGACAATAGAAGACATCTCTGCCACGCCCCCTGGTGGTGGACATGTCTAAAAGTTACCAAAGTAATCTTAATTCCAAATATAACACTTTATTACAGATTAGGGTTCCCAACTAAATTGCCTATTTTAATTGCCTGAAGAAAAAACTAGATTGATAGAACTTATGGTTTAGAAAAAAATCAGCATAACTGGCTAAAACATGAAAACTGATTTTTGAAGAATTAAATAAAGTGCTTCAAATGTACCGTAATAAACAACTAGAGGGAAAAACGTTGTGAAAAGTGTTTGTGTTTGTTGTGCACATTCAGGCCACCGTCATTTTCCAGGACGAAGATGATGCAGAGATACTTCGCAGCATGGAGAGCTTCGACTTTAAAGGAGACACCATCACCGTCGTCACGGATGTGTGTAAAAAAATTCAGGATTTTTTAATCCATTCTTCACGAGACGCTGAAAATGTTCATGTTTGGAAGGAACGCCATAAATGCCAGCTTCCAAGTGAAGAAAGACTGAATTTATTTCTGAAACGGTGCATTAACAGTTCTGTATTTACAGGACTGTGTTTTCATACCTCCTGGTTCCACTTCTGCTAAACAACAGAAGAAATGGTGAGTTATATTTTAATAATCCTCCACCTCATCAGTTTAGTTGCGATTCTTTCCGTTTCTTCTTGTTGAACTTTAACCTTTCACCGTTTTCTCTGCTGACTCAGTTGGCCTGGAGACGAAGCGGCTAAAGCAGAAACGTCTCCAGCTGCAAAGAAACGTAAAACGGAGGGAGACGGATCGGGAATTAAAACCGAAAAACCTGCAGCAGCTCCTGAAGAGTCGGATGAGAAGCCTGGTGCCGCCGACACGGTGAAACCTAAAAACGGTCAGGAAGACGATCCTGCACAAGAACAACGTCAGGATGCAGAAGAAGGTAAATATTTTACTTTCCACACTCATATTTCTTTTAAACGCTTCAAGGATGCACAACATATAAACCTGGACTGATATTTATTTTTATCTGTTTATGTTTTTTGTTTTTTTTTTACCAAAGGTGTTGAAACAATAGTGGAATTTATATAATGTCGGTAAATATTGCTTATCAGCCACAACAGCAATATTAACACCTAAAACGGTCAATTTTATGTGAAAACAATCAATTAACGTCTTCAGCTGTTAGTTCGGTTGTGTTTAAATTCTCACTAAAATTTTAGTGTTTTGTGTGATGTTAAATAAAAATAGTTTTCAGTTACTGAAGTTAATTAAATAAGCCTCATAAAGATTATTTTTATGATTAAAGATGATCAACTGTCTGTTTTCCGTCGAGCTTCTTGATTTGTGCAAATTTAACCACAAGAGGATCAAAATGTTTATTTTTTATCCGTTTGGTTTTGATGCTAAGATATTTTGGAAAACTTGCTGAGTGGAGCACCAATTATTTGTGGGAAAAAGTAGGAAAAGTAATAATTTAAGTAACTTTATGGTCACTTTAGGAAACTTCATAAAAACAAATTTTTAAAAAAAATAAATCATTTTTTTAAAACTTTTTTTGGCTCCAGTGGCCTTTATTTGATAGTTAATTGCCAGGAAAGTGGGTAATGAGAGAAGGGGGAAGACGTGCAGCAAAGGTCGCCAGGCCGGGAATCGAACCTGTGACGGCTGCGTCGAGGAGCAAGGCCTCCTTATGTGGGTTGTGCTTAACCCCTGCGCCACAACAGCACATCCCAGAAAAACTAATTTAAACTTTGTAAACAAATAATTAATCCAGGATAATCTGGTGGATTTTACTGTATTCAATAATTTCTCAGAAGCTTCATCAGACTGTGACATGTTGGATGGAAGGTATTCCTGGTCAGGACTTGTTAATGTCGCCTCTTTCAGACTGTGAGGGGAAGCTGGAGTCGGAACCGGCTGAAGTGGATCCAGGTGACGATTATCACCTGGACCCGGAAACGTCCCTGACGGTCGGAGATCAGCTGCAGTCGCTGCTGCTGAAAGAAGCTTTCAGTAAGAAACCCAGAGTGTTTCTGAATCCTGACCGCCAGCTTTAACTCCTGCTCTCTTTTGCTTTCAGAGTGTTTTACAAAAGAAGAAATAAAATCCACCACAGAAGTGAGTCGCCTCAATTTTTCACGCAGTTTAATAGACTTTGTTCGATCCCAACTGTTTTCTTCTTCTTCTTCTTCTTTAGTTTCCTGAGGTGTTTCTGATCAGCGACCTCCCAGATGTCGAAGCCTGCAGCTACACGGAGGAGGAGCTGAGCGAGCAGCTCGCTCCGTTTGGGTTCAAACACAAAGTCGACACCATTTACTGCCTTCCTCAGTCCGGCCTGGTGAGCTCCTGATTCACAACCAGCCTGTCGTTTTCTCACATTTTGGATTTTTTCACACTTGAATGCAGAGTTCATAGAGATGCTTGATATTCAAAGTTCAGTCTAATGTTTGATTAAAAGCAAAAAATTTGGAAAACATTATTTACAGATGAAACCAGATATTTTCATCCACCTGATAAAAAGATACATAGATCTTTTTCCCCTCCATTAAATCAGACTAAACGTCTTTTTTTGATCAGTTAGAATCACCAAAATGTTTTATATTTACAAAAAGCCAGGAAACATGGCGAGAAATGTTAGAGATTTGTTTTGTAACTTTTGTTTTTGTATATTTAAGCAGGAAGATCATTTACTCCTTGATTGTTTCAATGTAATCAATATTTATTTCTAACAGCTCAGTGACTTATTGATCAAAGATTCAAAACATACAATTTAGTAATATTTTAGTTTATGTCGTCCCTGTTGCAAAAAGCAGAATACCATCACAAAATATTATTAACAACAGTAATAAACAAGGTCATATAACAGTGAATTGAAACCGTCTTTTTTTAGTTAATTTAAGTTTGAAAACCTGATTTTAAAGTGTTCGAATTTTACTGTGGGGAAAGTTTTCAAACCCTGAAAATGTTTCAATCATTTAACAAATTTTAATGTCAAACAAAATCATTGAGATCAGTTGAATTTGAAGCGCAAAAGGAGCAAATCTTTGGTGTTTCTGCAGGTTTATGAATCCTGATGTTGTCGTTTAACTTTCCCATCAGGCTTTGGGCATCATGCCGAGCGGCAAAGATCTACGAAACCTCCTGACGGAGACGTGGGACGGCGTCGCCTTTAGGGGGCAGCAGATCTGCATCAGACCTGTTTGTGGCGGCTTCCCAATGACGCCGGTGAGCTTCAGACCTTCTTGTTCATGTTTAAAACATTTATAGAAGTAAACAGGCTAGCACAGAAATGTTGTTTCTAGGTTATACTAACAAATAATTCCAAAGTTTCAAAGACTTATGAGATAAAAACACTGAATTTAACTGGTTAGTTTGTAATTTCAGCGTTTCTGTTGTTTACTGTGCTTTTAGTTTTTAACATTTAGATTTAACTGTTGGTGATCTATAAAAGTGACAGAAGAAGTTTTCCATCCTGGTGACCATTTTTCTTTTTTAAATCTTCTTACCTGCAACATTAACTAAAGTAGAAGTTATTTTTGTTTCTTCTCATTTCAGTCTTTAGTTTTACTGTTTATAATTAGTTGCTGTTGGTTTGTTTAATCTGCTCTCGTTTCTGTTCCAGTTCCAGTTTTATTCCGCTCTGATGAAACGGATTCACTGTGTAAGTGAACACACAGCCACACACTCCGCTTTAACCCGTCACAGTTATCCTTTGTAAATTAAAATTTTATACATCAGTGGAAAACAGAAACCAGGGATCTTTGCAAATTGAGGATAACTGTAGAGAAATGATTCTGTTAAAACGCTCTTATGTGGAGTTTAACTGCATTACGTAACTTTTTAACCAGGCTATGGTTGATTATTCTTATAATTAAAAAGTAAAATCATAATTTTACAAGAATTCAGACATTATGTTAGGAGAATAAAGTAGCAATTTTATGAGAACTTTCATGAAAAATATTAAAATAAGGAATAAATCTTATGTCAGAGATTTTATTTTTAACATCTCAGATTATTTCTGTGAAACATCGAGATTACGTTCTTGGTTCACAGGCAGGGCAGCACAAACGCATCACAATATAATGGTTTCATGTTTGTTCATATCAATAATTATTGATTAGTTTTTAAAATGATCTAAAATACTGCCAAACTAATTTTATTATTTTTAACCAGTTATAAGCAAAACCTTAAACTGCTGCTGCGCCAGTTACTTGACATGTTGTTGCTAGGTAACCAGGAGTTTCTCTACAAGTCATTGCTAGGCAACCAAAAAGTGAGTCAGTTGATTTCACCAACATTTCTCATCTGGCTGTGAGTGAAGCTTTTCCTCTTCCTGTTTTGGTTCCGGATCGAAGTTCAATGAATAATGTTGAAAATTCAAATTATCTATTTATTGATCTATTGTCCAGCTCTATCAATACAAGTTCCTTTTTGTTTTCCTTTTGTACTGTGGGGCCTTTTCTGAAACATTCAAGTCACTTCCCTGGATTTTCTCGTCTATTTTTACTTTTAAAACGTGTCATGGAGACAATTAAATCAGTCAGAGCCTCTGATTGATGATGTTAAATCAGTCAGAGCCTCTGATTGATGATGTTAAATCAGTCAGAGCCTCTGATTGATGATGTTCAATCAGAGCCTCTGATTGATGATGTTAAATTAGTCAGAGCCTCTGATTGATGATGTTAAATCAGTCAGAGCCTCTGATTCATAATGTTAAATCCGTTAGAGGCCGTTTAAATCGGCTGTTTTTATGTAACATTCCTGACGGTGTGTGGTTTGTTCATCTGGTTTAAATGTTTGCTGCTTTCCTCCAACCAGAACGTCACAGACGACGGGTCCAGGACCGTCTTCTTCCATGACGTCTCTCACAGCGAAACCCGGGAGCTCAGAGATTTCCTTATGAACGACTTTGCGGTGAAAAACTTCCTGCCGCTTCTCAACAAGGTATCGACACACCTGGACCGTGTTCTGCACCCCACTGAGCTCCAGCTGGACTCATGGGTTTGTGTCTCCAGGTGTTTGTGGAGTTTGAGTCGAGCAGCGACGCGGATCTGCTGGGGCTGTCGTACAGCAAACAGGAAGGCGGTCGCTCTCACAAGCTGCTCAGGATGAAAGCGCCGGACGCCGTCGGCGATTCGCCAGGTCTGACTTCCTTTAGGGATCAAACCAACTTACCTCCCTGAAGTTTTACTTCTCTGGGACACAAACGCACCACAGTCTGACGTCTGACGGCCACAATAAGTTAGAAAATACAAACACGAGAATAAATTCATATTACAACTTTTTTTCTGCGACTTTACTTTCGCATTTTGAGTTTATTCCCAGATTACGTCACTCTGCTTTAATCTTATTCCTGTAACATTCAGACTATTTTCTCTTGTCAGTTTTTCTGCATCAAATAATGAAAAATGTTTGATCACATTTTCAGAGCGGATCTTTAAAGGTTATTATATATTATAGAGTTTTAAATTGAGATTTGTTATCATTGTGATTGTACATAAAGTAGACCAGCGTGTTTTTGCAGATATATTGAAATAGAACGTAAAAAGTAAAGTCTGCCATGTCCTTCAGGGGGCGCTATCGTTTCTACATTATTACAGAATGAAAACCAGGTTATAAAAAGTATTTATTTATATTTTACAGGAAAAATCTTCAATATGAAAATAAAAAAAGGAGAAAACTACCAACTAACAGAGAATTACCTGATTTATAACCAAGAACCCAGAAAACAGAGCTTTTGTTTTTTAAGTGACTTTGAAAATTTGTTATTAATTGGCTTTTAATTCTTCTGCTCTTTTAGAAAAGTTCCTAAAGTGTTTTATCTTTGAAAGGTGCAAATAAAAAGTACCGACTGAAAACCTAAATGTTTTTGGACTATTTAAGATCTTTTAGTTGTTCTGGAGATTTTCCTCTGTCGGCTGTTTTCCACCCCAACATGACGAAACACGTCTGTGTAAATGCCCTGAAGAAGGGGAGTATTTTAATAAAAGAGCCGGACACGGTGCTTCTGCTCCAACGGTTATTAATAACTGAGTTTAGCTTACAAACATACATAATGATATCAACGCTAGAACAGCAGTACATTAGCAATGGCGCTAGCGACGGAGCTAACAACAGAATTTAACATTCGGCGAATAAACTCATTTACAATATACAGGTCTGCATATATATGGAATCATACTTGAAGAAGGGGAGTATTTTAATAAAAGAGCCGGACACGGTGCTTCTGCTCCAACGGTTATTAATAACTGAGGAGGAAGTTCCGGTGCTCTTCACTATACCTAGCGCAAGCGCTAGACTCCCCCTGCTGGTTGACTCCGGCCATTACCTCTGCCAAACCAGACCTGACAGTCTCTGAAATAACCAGACTTCAATCTATCACATCTGAGTTTTTAACCTCTCGGTTTTATTGTTGTTCAGCCGATAATATTCTCTCCTCCCCCAAACAGGGAAACACAACTTCCCACCAAACACCAAACCGCCATTTTGGATCACCATGAAAACCGACCCGTTTATCTTCCCAACGTCATCTCCGTGGTACAACGTCCCGAGTAAGAGACGCTGTTTACTTACCCAGAATCCCCCTCACCAAAGGCAATTATTAATTATTTATGTTTTCTCTTTTTCTTCTCAGATTATATCAAACTTAAAAAAGTCTCCTGCTTTACGGTAAGCTGGTCTGTTTTTGTAGCCGAGTTCAGAAGTTTAGACACGTACTCTTTACTTTGGGTTCAGTTTTAAAAGGGAATAACAGAAAATAAAAAAATTGTATCACATTTTTTATTATTAAAAAACTCAACATTTATACACGGAAGATGATTGAGGCCACTAAAAAAAATTATTCTGACTTTTTTTCCGAAACCTTTTTTCCTGAAGAAAATGAAACGGTTCAGTCATAAATGTTTTTTTTTTTTTTTTCAGGTCTTAATCTTCTTCTTTAAAACATATTGGAGTTTTGTGGCCGAAGATCATAATCTCAAACTGATGTTTATATTTTCAACTTCCTGGTTGTGCAGGAAGTGGAGGGTTGGAGCGTGGCGTCCTTCACCGTCATGCTGACGAACCTGCCGGCCGGCGGCTACACGCAGGAGGACGTGGCCCGCCTGGCCTGGCCGTATTTCCCAGAAAAGACGCTCAGGGCGCTTTGCTCCAACGTGGTCGTCCTGCCTCTGCAGAGGAGGGTGAGGAGCCGACCGCCAGCCGGGAATCACTGCAGGGAATCTGGGAATGTTAATCTGGGAATGTCTGAGATGATGATTTTTTAAAATGAGACTAGGATTATTAAAATAAAAGGAGGGGGAATGTCATTGAGTGACGTTAGCTACACAGCTTTTATCAAATTAACCAAAGTTGGTGTCAAATGTTTGTGCAGCAAAAAAAAATTGGGCAGCTATCATTTTAAAAATATTAATAGGAGGTCAAAGGTTAACTGGACAGCTACAATTTTTAAGATAAAGTAAATTCTGGCACAAATATTTTTGCTGACATGGTGTATTTTTTTAATTAATTGCAGCATTTTATCCAACAGAAAAAGCCACTGCTGCTAAATTAGTGAATGAGTAGATATGAGCTCAACAGCAGAAGCTTTTCTGATCATTCATGGAACTTTTCTGAAAAAATATTTCATTATGACACATGGATTTATATTTGTGGCTGTAATAAAGAACCGTTTCTCTCTCTCTCTCCTTCAGGCCTTCGTTTATTTCAGCGACTGGTCGACATGCAACCGTTTTATCAAAGATCATCTGAATAAAGTTTTGAGCATCAACGACTGCCGAGTCAAAGCGTTCCTCGCCTTGAACATGGAGCATCACGGCGCCAGCGAGGTTTTTATCCGAGTTACAATAAGAAATTAATTCTAGAGGGAAATTTAAAAAACTTCTTAAATCACAATTTAACTTGAAACATGTTTATTTTTTCCATCTTTTTGCTCTGAAAGACATTTAAAATGATTTTACATCGTTTCCAAAAGCAAACAAGTTCTTAGTTATACGTGTGTTTTGTCATCTTTTGCAGGAGATGTTGTACAAAAATGTGATGAAATGGAGCAACAGTGTAAGTAAAGACTAGTTTAAACTCTGGTTCTGTTGGATCCGTCCTGAGGTTCTGGTTGTTTCGTTTCTCAGCCGGTTTCCGAGTCGGACCCTCTGGAGGATCGGCTGCTGTCTGTGGAAACCTTCGACGCGTCTCCAAATATCGTCAGTGTGGTCATGAGGGTGGTGGCGTCCATCACTCCCTTCCTCAACTTCCTGCCTCTCGCCAACAGGGTGCGATGAGGCGCAACGCCACCGAAATACACAATACTGAAATAAATTCACACTAAGGTTTAATTGGGGATAAAAGAGGAAAAACTTCAATTAAAAGGTTGATTAATGTAAAAGAAAATATCAGATTAGCAACAAAAGTCAAAAAGAAGCATTTAAAATAAAAAACTGGGATTTCAGGAGTTTATTTGCTACATAAACATAAATCTCAGTCATTCAGATTCACATTTAATATGTTAAAAATAGAACAGATTATTTTACTTATTGTCTTGACTCTGTTTTTTCCTCAGATCTATATTGAGATGTCCGACTCCGCTGCTGTCGCTCGAGTGGTGGAGAAAGTTTTCTTCCTGGACGATTTAACTGAAGATGAAAACTGGTTTGTTTTTCTGATCAGAAGTTGAGAAAATGGTTTCTGATGCCTTTGGTTTATTTATTTATTTAGTTTTATAAATTTCTCCTGTCTTTGTAGGACGAAAGTTGGACGCATCGAACCGTAAGTTCTCCATTTGTGGTACCGATTAAAGATTGATTTCATTACAACTAAATGTCTAAACTATATGAATCTTCTCAGTTATCTGTTATTAATCCGACTGCTGGCACCTGGTTTTATCTTATTGTTAGTTTTGACCAATAAACATGAAACCTGCTCATCAATTGTCCATTGATGGATGATGTGAGAATAATAATAATTATATAACCGGTTAAAAAGCATTTAAAATATTGTTTACTCATCTGGTTTTTGAACGCTTGCTAATTAAAAATCCAGTTGAGCTTTAGTGACCCAAATTAAACTAGTAAGTTTTGCCAAAATATTTGCAACAAAATGGCATCGACACTTAATTAATAAATACAGAAATTGCTTCCCCTACCTCCTTTTTGCTGCTGCCATAAATCACAAATCATGTTACACTGCAAAAACACAAAATCTAACCGAGTGTTTTTGTATAGTTTAAGTGCAAATATCTTCGTACACTTGAACTAAGATATCTGGACAAGAAACTGGACCAAAAATACTGAAAATCAAACTTGTTTCTTCGTTTCAGGTTGGTGACTCTACAACAGCGACTGCAGCTAACTGGAAACCTTACCATTGACCTCGAGACACATTTGGAGTCTGTTAAGGCTGAACGACAAGTGAGGCTGAAACCCAAACCTCCAAAAGGTAAAACACATAAAAAATAAGAAGGTTTCTGTTTCTGGAAACGTTTTAACACCATTTTCCTCCAACAACAGAAGAAGGAGCTGCTGGTTCCAAATCCAAGAAGACGGAACCGAGTGAAGAAGCTCCAAAGGACGGCGAGAAACCAGAGACTGCTGTTCCAAATGTAGCAACGTTTCCTCAAGAGGAAGACAAACCCACGGATGGTGCAGTGGCACAGATGGACCAGCAGGTGTCAGTGAAAACCGATAAGTCAAAGACTGTAACTTCAGAGGTTCTGGTAGAAGAAGCATCAAGTAGAGATCAGCATGACGGTTCAGAAGGTTCTGGCCCAATTCAAGACGAGAAAGACTCTTCCAATGTGTTTCCTGAAGCAGAATTCTCAGAGGAAGTGAATTTAACTGATGATCAGTCCGTAACTGAATCTGAAGGTCCAAAACTAGACGATGATGTGAAAGAAAAAACGGATGATACTTCAACTCCGCCAGAGGAAAAGCCCAGAAGGAGCACAAGGAGCAAAGCATCTAAAACTGAGGAGAAGGAAAAACCTGAGAAGAAGCAGGAGACAGCGGCTAGGAGATATACGACGAGAGCAAAAAACAGCAAAACAGAACAAGACGACGCACAAGAGACAGAGGAAGCTACTAGTGTGACACCAGAGGCGACTGAGGAAGATCAACCAGCGGTACAACAGAAACCGAAGAGAGGAAGACCAAAGAAAAACACGAAGGCAGCTAAAAAACAAATGGCCGCCCTGAAGAGGGAGAGTCTCGACCAAACTGTCAAAGAAGAACTTGACGAAACAAACTCAACGGCTTTGAAAGAAGACGTGGAGATGGTGATTAGCGAAGAAGAAACAACTGAAGCAAAAGATGAACTCAGCCAAAAGGAAAAAGACGACATAATACCATCTGGAGATCTGGTGGTCTCAGAGGAGCAGAGTCCAACTCCGTTAGCTGGTGGCATTGCCGATGCTGAAGGGTCCAAACAGGACGTGGAGGAACCAAGTCCAACTGAGGCTGTTCATAATGCAACAGAAGCTGGAGAGGAAGATCAACCAGTGGTACAATGGAAAGCAAGGAGAGGAAGATCAAAGAAAAACACGAAGGCAGCTAAAAAACAAATGGCCGCCTTGAAGAAGCATCTCAATGAAACTGTCAATAAAGAAGAAGAACTTACCGACGGGACAACCTCAACCAGAAACGAGGAAGCTGTAGCTTCTACCAATGATCAAGTTCAGGAGATGATGAGGATGATGATGGAGACCAGCAGATCTCCAGATCTGCTGGTCTCAGAGGAACAGAGTCTGACTCAGTTAGCTGGAGGCGTTAGCGATGCTGAAGTAACGATATCTGGTGTAAAAGGGTCCAAACAGGAAGAACTGGAGGAACCGAGTCCAACTGAAGCTGCTAATAATGTGAAAGATACTGAAGAGGCACAGGAGGCTGAGGAAGATCAACCAGTGGTACAACTGAAAGCAAGGAGAGGAAGACCGAAGAAAAACACCAGAGCAACTAAAAAACAAATGGCCGCCTTGAAGAAACAGAGTCTCTCCAGTCCAGGAGCTGATGAAGAAGGTCCTGCAGAAGAACCTACTGATGATACAAACTCAACCGCTCGTAAAGAAGATGGAGAGAAAACAGTGGAGATGGCAAGAATTGAGGAACAGGAAGATCCGCAACTTCAAGTTGTAGCTTCTATCGATGATCAAGTTCAGGAGATGATGAGCGAAGAAGAAAGAAGTGGAGCAAAGGATGAAGTTAAAGCTGAAAGAGAAGACACGATAACAACTGGTTCCACAGAGGAGCAGAGTCTGTTAGCTGGTTCTAATGGGTCAAAACAGGAAGTCTTGGGAGAACAGACTCTGACTCAGGCTGCTAATGACTTGACAGATGCTAACATAGCTTTAGTTGCAACAAAAGATTTCAAACAGGAAATCCTACAGCAACCAAGTCTGACTTTAGCTGGTGTTGGTGATGCTAAAGTAGCATTATCTGGCGGAGAGGACATCAAACACAAAGTCTTGGAGCAGCAGAATCTGAGTCTGTTAGCTGGTGGTGTTAGCGATGCTGAAGTAGCGATATGTACAGGAGGGTCCGAGCAGGAAGTCGTAGAGGAACAGAGTCTCACTCAGTTAGCTGGTTGTGTTAGCATTGCTGCAGTAGACTTACCTGGTACAGAAGGGTCCAAACAAGACGTTTTGAAGGAACAGAGTCTGAGTCAATTACCTGATGAAGTAACAGAAGTTGGTTTGGATTCATCTGTTGCTGAACAGTCGGAAGAAAACATCTTAAGAGGAGAAAGTCTGACTCGATTAGCTGAAGATGTAAATGTCACTAATGAAGATTTATCTGACGAGGAAAGATCCAAAATAAAGATTTTAGAGGAGTTTTTATCTCAATTTTCTGATGATGATGTTGAGAATTTACCTGCTGCAGAGGAAAAGAGTCTGACTGAGGCTGCTAATGATGTGAAAGATGCTAAAGTAGCATTAGCTGGTGCAGAAGAATCCAAACAGGAAGTTTTAGAGGAACAGAGTCTGACTTTGTTAGCTGGTGTTAGCGATGCTAACGAGGCTTTAGCTGGTATGGAAGAATCCAAACAGGAAGTTTTAGAGGAACAGAGTCTGACTTTGTTAGCTGGTGTTAGCGATGCTAACGAGGCTTTAGCTGGTGCGGAGGAGTCCAAACAGGAAGTTGTAGAGGAACAGAGTCTGACTTTGTTAGCTGGTGTTAGCGATGCTAACGAGGCTTTAGCTGGTGCGGAGGAGTCCAAACAGGAAGTTTTAGAGGAACAGAGTTTGACTTTGTTAGCTGGTGTTAGCGATGCTAACGAGGCTTTAGCTTGTGCGGAGGAGTCCAAACAGGAAGTTTTAGAGGAACAGAGTTTGACTTTGTTAGCTGGTGTTAGCGATGCTAACGAGGCTTTAGCTGGTATGGAAGAATCCAAACAGGAAGTTTTAGAGGAACAGAGTCTGACTTTGTTAGCTGGTGTTAGCGATGCTAACGAGGCTTTAGCTGGTGCGGAGGAGTCCAAACAGGAAGTTTTAGAGGAACAGAGTTTGACTTTGTTAGCTGGTGTTAGCGATGCTAACAAGGCTTTAGCTGGTGCGGAAGAGTCCAAACAGGAAGTCGTAGCTGGTGATTTAACAAATGCTGATCCTGAAGGAACAAAACGGGACGATTCAGAGGAACAGAGTCTGGATCAGCTCACCTGTAATTCAGAGAATTTATCTCCAGAAGAATCTGTAGCAGGACCAAAAGAAATGATACCAGAACCTGAGACTAAAACCAATCCTGACCCCCGGGAGGAGAAGATGGAGGACAAAGATGGCTCCCTCATGTCTGAGGTGAACATAATAACGTATTAGTGGGTTCATGTTGGTGTTTTGTCAAGGATTTGGCTAAATAATCTTTTTTTTTTTTAGGTCTTGTTGGATGGAAATGAAGCTGAGATTAAACCAGACGAAACCCCAGAATCTAAGAGCAAACATGAAGGTTGGTTTGTCTGAATGTTTCCGGGTTTGTGTCCGTTTTCAACAACAGATCGTTTATTTACCGGGTTTGGATGGAAATAATTGACTTTCAATTATTTTTTCTCAAGATTTGGAAAGTTTTTAATATTCAAACTGCAGAGTTTTGTAATTAGGTTCAGTCAAGTGTTTGGCTTCAGAATAAATAACATTTTCCAGATTTGGGCTTTTACTCTGATATTTTCATACATCTAAAGAAGCAGACTTTTTTAAAACTCTGTTAGAATTACCTCTATTTTCTAAATGCCAGGAAATGTAGTGAAAATATTTTTTAGATTTCTTTTGTTACTTTCTTTGTATTATAAAGCATTAGATCTGAGCAGGAAAGTGTTTTACCTTAAGGGGATTTAATTGGATTTATTATTGCTTATTGATCTGTGTAATTAAGACAAACATTAGCTTATATTTTGTTATGTTAGTTATTGTAATTGGCAAATTTCTTTTGTTGTTAAATTAATGTTTGGTTTTTGGACCAGTTGGGTGTATAAGGTGTGTGAGACTTTTAAAAACATAAAATTTAGTTTTATTTTAGTTGACCTTGTCTGTGCTGCAGAATTCCACCACAAACATGAATAATAGTGAATTAAAACTCTTTTTCAGTTTGTTTCTGTCTCCAAAAGATAAAAATATACAAACTGCATTTAGATTCCCTTCTGAAGGGATTTGACTCAAAAATCAAACTTTAGTTTGACAAATTTCCAGTTTTTTGTTGATTTTTTTTCATGCTGGAGTGAAACAAATCTGTTCACTGTGAAGGAAAATAATCGGGTTTAGTGCTGCTGCCAGGTTGAAACTTTGATTTGTTGTTTCAGATGAGACTGTGAATGTTGTAACAGCAGCAGAAGAAGAAACAAAGGAAGTAAAAGCTCCCAGAACCAGAGGCCGACCCAGAAAGAAAGCGAAGATGACTCCTGGTACCGACGAGACGTTTAAACGGAGAGAAATGGACACAAATCCAGAAAAATCACTGAAACTTTTCTTTTCTTTTAAAGTGAGAAAATCCGCCAGAGGTCAAACGGTCAGCGCCGAACCAGAATTAGAAGGAGAAGAAGAAGAGAAGGAGTCCAGCGTGGGTCAAACAAAAGGTGGAAAATCCTACGTCTCCATGAGAAAAAATGAAATTATAAAAACAAATTAGCATCATAGAAACACGACATGAGTTACTAAACCTCAACATGGAACATGTTTTATTGGCCGATAAATTATAATGGTGTTGTTTTGACCGTTTTCTACTCAACTACAGCTTTTCAACTCCAAGGAACAATTTTTTAAATATTCAAAATAATTCAAATTTATTTTGGCGTCTGAACTAGTCCTGTCACGATAACTAATGTTGCTAAATTGTCCCAGAAATTTTTGGGATAAACATTGTTCTAGACCATCTTCAAGTAATATAATAATAATATAATAATATAAATATATAATGGTGATGGCTAAAAACACACTCTGAAAGATCAATACACTTTATAATTGATTTATTGCCGCAGACTTGAGCTCAACTAAACAAAATTGCCCTTCAATATTGCCAGTTAGGTGCCAAAGGTGAAAATTAATTACTCTGTACTGCAAGTTAAATATTTCCAGCATTTATGAAACAAAAAATGTTCCAAATAAAAACAGTTTTTGTTCCTCAGATTTAGACCAGATGTTTCCTACATAGATGGATGTTTGAGAAACGCAGGATTTCTAGAGGAAGGTAACGGACGTTTGAGCATCAGGATTTTAATTTCTTCTTCTTCTGCAGTTGTTGGCAGACAGCGGAGCGAGCCGGTTGGACCTGGAGCAAAGAGATCTCGATCCCAGTCTCCTACTGTTGCTGCCAACGTCAACCTGCCGCCATTCGACCCGCAGCGCCCTCTAGGTGAGAACGAGTTCTCATTCAGATCTTGTTTCTCTGCTCAGGGTGGAGCTGCTGGTGTGTTAGGAAGTCGGTTGGGTTTAGCCCCAACTGACGGTGGAAATCTCTTTTTAGCATGAGCCCTTTGGAAAAGCAAAGTTAGCATGAATGATAGCAGTCTGTGGGGTTCATTTAGAATATTTTAATGTTTTTATTATTTTCTTTTTTTGCTGATTCAGGTCAGGAGTTCACGGTCCAGAAACTGGCGTATTTCTGTAACCTTTGCTCGGTTTTCTACCTCAACGAAGGCGCTGATAAAGACCTGCACTGCTGCAGCAGGACCCACTACGACAATCTGCAGGTAAAAGCAAACGGATGTAGAAAACGTGACGTTAGCGCGCCGCCGCCGCCGCCTCGCATTGACGCTTTTCTCTTCCTGGTTTCAGAGACATTACCAGGAGCTCCAGCAGAAGCCTTCAGAAAATCCCCACGGTTGGATTTCTGACTGAAAATAAATAACGATGGAGTAAAAGTTTGTTTCAGCGATGAACTGATGGTTAAACTTTGTACATTTTCTTTTTCTTTATTTGATCTGTTTGGTTTAGTTAATAAAAGAAATGCCCTCAATGATTTTTCTGTAAATATTTTAATTTCTAGCCTTATAGAGCTTATTTCCCACCCGGAAATCCACTAAAGTTTATAAAATATTTTATAACTAACTATAAACTAACTTACAATTGACTATAGATAAATTACTAGTTCTAACATTCCCATTTTTTCCCGCACTTGAGACAATCTGCCAGTGGAACTAGAATTTTATTGTTTTAAGTTTATGGTAAATAATTTGCTGAAAATGTTACGTCTACTTTCTACCAAAATAATATCCACAAAAAGACTGATGTTCACTGCAGTGGTTTAGAAGTGAAATTTTATCTAACAATCCTTAGTTGATATTTTAAACAAAAGGACAAATTTCTTAATTTCTGTCTCTGAAACAAATCAAGCATCCTTTAAATGTTTATGTTCTTCAGATAATTATGAAAAAAATAAATTGAGCTCCTTTGCCTTCTCCCAGTGCTCCCAGTTCAACTAAAAACAACCAAACAGAGGGACATCTTAGTGCTGTCAATCACAATCTCATATAGTGCTACTCATCCATCGTCCCCTTTCCGTTTTACTTTATGCTATGCTACAGCTAGAATATTCTGTTGTGTTAGCGTAACCTCTGATGATGGTAGATAAACGGTTTTCCTGTAACGGTAAGTTGTTTCTCCACCATTAGCACATTTAGCTTTGAGTACATGAGGATGATTGACAGCGCTAAGACCCTCCTCTTGGCTCTGGTTGGTTGTTTTTGGCGCATTTCTTCAGTAGGTCACAGCAGCTAAGGGAGGAGGTGGGGGAGATCAATTTTTTAACAGATTATCCGGCTCAAACTGTCCCAATCCCTCCACAAACGGCCGTTGCTTTCAAGGCGGCAAAATTTCAACATTTATGTCCTAAAATAGAAACTGACGTGGAGAAAGTCTGTTGCTTTGAGGTATTTTCATCCTGAAGACTTGATGAGCTGGAGAGCGCTTCATCAGGCTGTACCAAACTTCCAACATGTCCGCCTCTCGTCTGCTTTTAAATTCAACAAACACCTGAAACACAGAAAAGAATATTTCACCTTCTTTCTACACCCTCACACACACACTCATACACACACACCCCCTGTGAGGTGCTGCAGTTCAACACCTTGTTGAGAAGAGCCAGGCATCGTCTCACAGAGCCGATTTTTATCAGTTTCCCTCAGAGCGCCGGCTTCGCTCTGGGAGACGTTGCGGATGAAGATCAGTTTCTGTTGATACAGATGTGTTATTTTATTCTGCCATCACTTATTCTGAAATAAAAATCTGTATCAAAGTCAGAAATAATGTGATACGTACAGAGTGGGTCCTTCTGATCAGAAATGAATAAAAGCCAAACTGAAACAAAGATGTATATAAAGAGTGTTTTTAAATCCCTCCTATGAGTGCTGGTTTGTTAGGTATCCACCAGCACCAGACCTCAGATCACATTTCTGCTGACTTATTGTTCCTCACTGCAGATATAAATATGCAAATCTTCACTTCTTGCAACTTTACTGGAAATTTTTCCTGAACTCTCGGCTGCTTTTCTTCATGTTTTTATTCATATTTCTCCATTATGGTTCAGGAAATGCATAAAACAAATGAAAACTGCACGAAGGGCCAGAGTTTCTAAGGCCTTACTGGGAGGGATTTTCAGGATTTTACCTCCAGTGATGTCTTGCTTAAGAAGAGAGAAAGGTAAATCTCAAGTATCTGCTACCCACCATGCACATTTCAGGAATAACGTAGATGTTGCTCCCCTTAAAGATGAAGCCAAACGGGCGCAGCAGATCAGCAACGTCATCCTCTCTGTAGCAGCCGTCGAAATACCTGGGCAGGTTAGTTATGAGCAGCACCTTCGCATCGAGGAAAACCAGCTGAGAAAAACAGATTAGTAGAGAAATGTTCACACAGATTTTACATTTTCCTGTTCAACTATAGATTAGGCTTTATGTGGAGCCAAAACGTTGTAATACATAATTTAGATTTAGTCACAGTAAATGACAGAAACATGACAAAAATTTGGTTTACATTTGATCCTAAGACAAATTAAATAGTGTATCAAGCTTACAATTTAAACTAAATATTTATAGTTTGGGTCAGTTTAGAGCAAACGTTTTAATTCTGGAAAGCAGATTTTCAAGATGTGTTTTTAGGGAGCCAGTTTATAACTGTTTAATAAAAACTCACCTTCTGAGACATAATGTTCTCCTTAAACAATCTGGAGAAGAGAGTCAAAACAAAGACTTACATAGGTCAGGTAAGATTAATCTACAGATTATTTTACCTTTTCTGTTATTTTACCTTTTTTTTTTCACTCAGACATTTTCACCAGGTTTTCTGTGAAGGTCAGGGCGGCAGCTGAAGGACTCGTTTTGGTAGCTGGAGTTCCTCCAGACGGATTACTTTGAGATGCTGCTGCAGGATGTTCATCAAATTTACCCATTAGTCAAATTTTCTGATTTTCAAGAAAATCAGAAAATTTTCAAGATTTTAAAGAAATTTAAAAATTTTTTTTAACCAATGCATTTGATGTTTAAACACCTAGAGAAAGTAAAACGTATTTTACAACTTTTATTTATTCTGTCTTTGAATTGTAGGGGAATATAATTACATTAATAGTTAAAAGTTATGTTATTTGGTTGGTTTGCACTAAAATATGTTTTAACCTAAAAGAAATGTATTGTGTCAAATAGACTGGGTCAATCTGACCTAGAAGTCAGGAAGGAATTCAGATTTGGAGAGATGTGGAATAACAATCACTAAAGAGAGGAAATACTTTTCATGGAGTTGCTGTTCCCGTAGGAAATCTGGCGCCATTAAAGGTCAATTCAAACTAAACTCTTTCCTTTGCTTGTGTACGAAGCACAAGGTTGGAGGAATATGGCTTGGAAAGCAAACTGTTAAGATGAGATAAGAACAACACTTTGTGATAAATTGGCTTATTTGGGACTTTTGAAACGGAGCAGATGTGAGGTCAAAAGGGTCTAAACATTTCCAAGGAACTTCCAATACACATCCAGTGTGAAATGGAGCCAGATGAACTACACAAATGGAGGAGAGCAACGCCATTGGTCAAGACTTCCCAACACACCAGTAGAGCTGGGACTCTATAATAACCTGATGTCAGAAGTAGAAGTTAAGAGATTTTGGATTACTGAGACGATGTGTATGTCATGTTGTAGATCCACAGATGTGCATTAAAAATCTCTTCTCGTTCGACTAAGAGCAGACGGAGTTCCGGGTCTTGTGTAAATCTTTATTTGTGTATATTTGTGAGTTTAGACACCTATAAACTCTCCCACAGAATTCAGGTCAACTCCCAGAGGGAATCCTTGAAATAAAAGCCATTTTTAAAATATATTTTCTGTTTGTGACTTCTGTTTGGAGGGACAAAACAAATCTTTCCAAATCAGAAGTGAAATTTGGTATTAGAAAATAAAAAACAGATTTTATTTTTAAGCCATATTTGTTCTTGTTAAAGAGGTTTTCCTCTCCACCATCATCCATGCACGCTCAGTTTGAGGGATTAAAGTTACAACTGTCTGTGTTTGTTGTGAATCCTCCAAGTTAATGACTCGATGCAATCAGCTGCGTTTCCTTAGGCAGAAAACATTTTAAACGACTTTGAATAATAACCTGAACTTGATTGTATCGTCTGATAACTGTGATCCAGTTAGAATGGAAACAAGAAGAGATTGAATACTTTTTTTTAACTGTTAACTGCATTGAGACAACATGTTGTGAACTGGCCCTATAAAAATAAAATGAATCGTATTACAAGAAAAAAAAAATACTTTATGAAGTTGGCAAATAAACCATAATGTGCTTTTATTAGCAGACCCCATGATGAGCCAAAACCAACAAATTCACAGAAAAAGAAACGAAAAACACACAGTGACTTTTATAGGATTTACATACCAGAAAGGAAAAATACCATCAGGAGTTCTTTGATCGGTTTGTGTTGTTAAATTTACCTTTTTTCTTTGATTTTCTCTTCTTTTCTTTTTGCTGTTTCTTGAAATCAGGCGAACTTTCTGTTTCCAAAGCGTCAGCCTCAGTCCTCTGACATGAGGAGGAAATCTGGTTTTCACTCCGACTCTGATGATGAACCAACTGAAGACGTTGGAGCTTTGAGGAGATTCTGTTCAGTCTGAGGCGGATCAGCTGGTTCTGGTACAAAAACGGAGCAGCTTGATGCGTAACTCTCTGCTGGTTCGCTGGATAAACTCCTCTGTAGTTCGACTGTAGTGGTAGTTTTAACCTCCACACAATCTGCTGATCTTATTTCCAGATGTTTCAGAGTTTCAGCATCTTCAAACTCTTTGGTCTGAAGAGTTTCCAGGTTTTCTACCTCCATAACATCTTCATTTTCTTTCATTTCTTCTTTGCTCACATCTTCCTGTAGATGTTCTATTCTTATTTTTATCATTTCTTCTGTAGTTTTCTCTTCCAGTCCCTTTAGAGATTGTTTAAACTCTTTGTGTGTTTTTTTGGAGTCACTACCAGCCACTTTCTTCTTTGTAAACATCAACTTTGTAGATCCCAGAAGCTTTGAAACTTGTTTTTTCACCTTAAATTTAACTGTTCCTACTTTTAGAGATCTGACAAACTGCTGGGTTAGAATAATTCTTGCTTTGGAAACCAAAGCTTTAGCTTTTGAGATGCGTCTGCTTGTTGTCATCCTTCTTTTTGGTAAAGATGCATTATGTCTAGTTGAATGTAGAGCCAGATCAGTGCTGGACACAGGTTTGGTTGGTCGTCTTCTGAAGACTTTGGGTTCCACAGAAAATCTGAGAAGACAAGAAAATGAGCTGAAGGTAGAAAAGCTTTACTGTTTGAACGTGTCCGTTTTAAAATTGTCTAATTAATGTAAAAGAAACTTTCCTTGATAGCAGTAATTCCTGCTTATAATCGTTTGTTGCTCCGAGTAATATTTAAACATTTAGCGCTAATCTGTTTTTTGATAAATAAGCAGTTACAAATTAACTAACTATGAGGAAGCAAAACATAAAACATAAAAATTCCCCCAAAGTGGGCGGAGCCAAAAGGCTGAGAGGCGTGGCCACCTGTGATGATGCACTGTTGGCAACTTAAAAACTTTGTCACTATATTCAGCAACTTTTCAGACCCCTCTATCAGCTTTTATTGATAGAGGGGAAATATGAAAACGTTCATATTTCTGCTATAACTTAGACAATTTTAACATTTCTTGTAAATAGTATTTTGATTTATTTTTTTGCACAAATATTCACTCACATTTTGAATATTTTTAAAATCATCACTTTGAATCAAAATCTTAAAAAAATGCAGTTGCACATTTCTTTAATCTGGATCTGTTTTTGTTAATAATATCAATGTTTTTTCTTGTGTTTGCCATAAAGTCATCTAATTCTTTTTTTCTTCTTGTTACTTTGCTGCTGGTATACCTCAATTTCAGACAGTACATGATATTTATATTTTACTTTAATGAAAAATCTATATTTCCTCTTAAGATTAGACACTAGAAAAATTACAATTTACTGTTGAAAAGCCATTTTCTGCTTTCTTTTAGTAGGAAAACATTTTCTAGGAAGTATATTCTATAAAAATAAACATTAAATTTTAACATACTGATGTAAAGATGTAGGTGTGAATATAATTAAATACAAACTGCTTCTCCTTTTCTTTAACCACAGTGGCTGATGTTCCTTGAATATTGAGGCTCTTCATCCTTTTCACTTTTGGTACATCGTCCTGGTTTTTAAACACACAGATTAAAGGCATTTAAGAGTAAAAAGAGCAAAACTAATGTTCATTAACTTAAAGAACGATGATCAGGTTGTAAAAAAAATGTCTGGGCTTTAAAAACAGATTTGCTAAAATACACAAAAACATTACATTTACTTTTATTTATATGTATTAGTCCACCTGAAAAGCAGAATGTTTTTGATGATTACATAATTTTTGTGATCATTTGGAGCAAAAATTAGAGGAAAACAATTCAAGTAAAACCTTTTAAAAAAATACTCCTATCTGGTAGCTGTAACAATGTGCAGAGCTTTAGTTTCTGGAAATAAATTGTTAAAAATTAACAACTAAAGTAAGAATTTCTCTCCGCTTGGTTCTTTGGCTGTCAATTGTTTTACAAAATCAGAATTAGTCAATTTTATTGTCTGTATGACGTGTAAAATAAAATCAGTACAATAACTAAAAAAGTATGAACAATTTAATTACTACAACAGTTTTCCCATCAATCTCTAAATGTTTTAAATCTGCAGTAGAATAAAACTGTGAATTTATAAAATTGTTTATCCATTTCGTCTACGGTGTACGCATTTATTTTTTTGTGTTTTTTTCTTAATTTTGTATGGAAAATGTTTAAAAATGACTGAAAGAAATAATTAAAAAGTATTATTACTGTTATTATCGTAAGATGTGGGATTTACACATTCAGAAAAATGCATAAATTTAGACAAGACTAAAACAAATTGTTTATTTGAATAAATTGAGTTTAAAAAGCATCTTAGCACTAACTTGAGGTTTTCTGGAAGAACCAGGTTCACCGATCTGAAGGTCAGATTTCACTTTGGAAAAATTTGAATCCAATTTCTTGTTTGATGAATGAGAAGAAGAGGATGAAGAGGAGGATTTCAGGTTCTTGAGTTCAGCCAAGATGATGGGAACCAGAGTTCTGACCACAGTTTTGAGTTTCGGTTTCTTCATAAGCGACCGGACAGCTGCAGTAGAGAAAACGTTTGTTTCAGAGGCTCATCATTGTGGTGGATCTCTTTTCATAATAATACGGACAGAAGCTGTTCTGCTACTCCAACCTGATGTTCTCAGCAGCTTTTTGGTCAGCTGCTGTATTCTGCTCGACCTCAGCCGTTTACTGGATGGCCTTGTTGATCTCCTGTGTCTCCGGTCGGATGAAGACTTTTTCTTCTTGCTCCTCCTCCCGGATGAAGATCGCCTCCGACGGCTCCTCGAATCCGAACGGTCATGCGACGTCGAAGGTGGTGAGAGAGATCTGCAGGAAACCAAAATCAGGTAGAAGACTTTAAAAATTGTAAATTATCAGCAGTTTTTCTGACATCAAGAAAGCTTTAAAATGGATCTATTATGCAAAATTCACATTGATATTTTTTTTGTGTTTGTGCTTCCATTTTGGGTTTCTACTGATTCTAAAAACTTTTTTAAAAATTTACTTTTCAGCATAAGTTAATGCTTTTTGTGCTGTCTGGAAAATGAGCCCTTTCAAAAACTTCTGGAATGTAACAAATCAGCAGGCACTGCCCCGTTACCTAGCAACAGATGCCAGGCCCAGACTCATCACCTAGCAACCCAAACAGAACTGGCCAGCAGCACCTTATTTGGATTTAAAGTGACAGAGGCCATAAAACAGAACAGACCAGACAGAAATATCATTACCTAAGAATTATTTTGTGCAAAAAATGTAATGAACGTAAATAGACCATAGAATTATCCTAATGTCTTCAAGGAAGCATAATAAGCCATCTTTAAATTTCCTCATAAAATTTTCCAGTATTACCGATGAGAATTTCACTCCATTTTTCTCGTATCTCACCGACCTGTGAGTGTTTGGATCCTCCCGTTGCTCTGGTTTGCTTCTATCCATCCAAGCATCGTGGAAATGAGGACCTGGAGAGCAGGAACTGCTCCTGGATCTGTAACATTTATTCTCCAGTCTGTATGGACCGATGGATCTGGATCTGGATCTGGATCTGGACCGGCTCTCGGACCCAACTCTGTGATCATAACGCTGGAATGTCTGAGCAGAGGTGGAGGAGTCTTTATCAGGAAAACTACGAAAATAAAATAAAATAAAAACATAATTTAACAGGTTGAAAATAACCTAAAAAGATACTTTTTCAAAATGGAGACTAAGAATTTTTATTTGACTTGCCTCTCAAACAGTGGTACTGTACAATCCCAGGTTGGGTATCTGTAGAAAAACAGAAAAATGGAAAAAAATCCCAATTTTTTAACAGATTTTCTACAATAAAAAGTCAGAATTAGTTTTTTCTCTTGGTAGGGCAAAATGTTAAGAAAAGAAAAGGGAAAAAAAAGAATGTTGAATTAGGAGTTTCTATTGAAGTAACACCAAAAATCTTAAAAAATATGCTTGATAACTCAATAAAAAGATAGACATCCATAAATCACAGAGAACAAATATTAAATTGAGTTTTTAAAAAAGGGACACTGACGTTTTGCGGAAGAGAATGCAGGCCTTGATATGGAAGTTGATATTCTGGTGGACGATCCAGTTCTGGCAGGAAGAGCAGGAAGTGTAACAGGAAACTCAACGAAAAAACATTTTTAATCAGTGCAGCCAGAAGGAGCATCGTTTCTTTATGAAGGTTGTTCATTTTGAACATTTAACCAATTTCTTCCGGGAATTTTTCTTTTCAACATATTTAAGTTTTACGTCAACAAACAGACATAAGCCAGCATATCTGCTGTATCTAAGTAATTCTTCAGGACACCAATGACATAAAACAGTATGACTTATGTCATTAAATTTCACATAGTAACTACATTTAATTATAGTTTTGAATTGAATATTTATTGATGTCTTTATGAAACCAAAACTGGAGAAAATAGTATGATTTTTATTTTTAATCTAACAGTTTTGTGGTGCATTAATTGGAATTTATTTTCATTAGAATAAAATTTTACGATGATAAATAACAGAATAATATTCATGGTTATAATTTCCTTTAACAAGAAATTGTGGGGGGTGGGGAATCCTACTAGTTCTCCTTTTAATTTTTGTGAAACCTTGTTATAAGTTTCTACAAAAAATTTAATTTAAATATTTCTACATGAAATATGACAATTATTTATACTATTTTAGCAAAAATGTTGCTGTGCTACAATTAGGGCTGTAACTAATAATTTAAGTATTAATTGATTATTCTGATAAGTTGTCACATTCTTCAGATTTTCATTTAACATTCAACATTAAAAATACACAAATAATTAAATAATTATTTTATTACTTCGTTTAGTGAATTTGAACTGGATGAATATAAAAAAATACCATTTACATTTCGATGTCAATGTAAAAGCATGGACAATCGAAAGGTGTTCTTATCTTAAATGCAAATTGAATCTAGTTTGTAGTTTATGCTAAATTACAGCTCTGAATACATGTTCTTTCAACAAATTCGCTTTTTTTAACTGTATACTCCAGTTAATTAATAAAATACTAAATTGATTAATTTAATATTTGATTAATCATTTCAGCGCTAGCTAGAGTAAAAGTGAATTCTACAATTGAAAAGGTTTTAACTTTTAATTAACTTGTTAATGGAGGGATCAGAAGAAAAGTCCCAAACTCACCTTAATATTAACACACACTATGCTGCAGAGAGAACAGGTGTGTGGGAACGACCTTGGCATGGCAGCAGTGTAATCCTCCATCATGGCTCGTGGAGGCAGACCATTGAAACCAGTTGGATCAGGTAGGAACGCTCTGCCTGAAGGCGGCAGCAGCCACTGGGTGGAAGCTGCCTCAGGCGGACAAGTTGGCCTCATGGATGGAGGAGGAGCCGGATTTAAATCAGAGTAACTTTGTGTTTTCTCGTACTTCTGGTTTGATTTTTGATTCTTCTTCGTTTCAACAACAATTGTAATTTGTCCATTAGCTTTACTCTCATTGTTGCACATGTTGTCATTAATGGCTTGGCCAGGGTCTCTGTCTCCAGGTATTGAAACAAATTGCTTAATTTCAGCAATTTGTTTCATTTCAGGTGTTGAACTCCAGTTGGATTTTGGTTCAGATCCTTCAGAGTTGGCAGAATGTCTATCGGTTTCTTGCGTCACCAGAGGAAACAAAGAGAGAATGGACTGTAAACTCTGACTTGGTTGGGTCTGCAGGTTATTCCAATTATTGGCTGGATGGTCCACAAAGGTCCTGACTGAGCCAGAACTGTTGGAAGAGCTTTTCTGATCATCTGAATCCCAGTTTTTCACCTCTGCTGAGCTCCTTCTTTTACTAGTTTCTTCCAAAACTCCATTAAACCCAAAATTTTGATCGACTCTGTGAATCTGTTCACCTTCTGAACAACTAAAATGGTCAAATCCAGTTGTACTTGTGACTTGTAGAAAGTTTGAACAATCAGTTGTTTTCTTTTTCTTCGTAATGCAGATTTGCTCCAAGATGACAGGCAGATTTGTTACAGTGATCTGGTCTTCAGGGTAGGAGAGAAGACTTTCCAAATCTTCTTTTTCAAGCCCAAACCGTTGGAGGATCTTGATGGCCAGTTCTAGATTATTCTCTGGGCTATCGGGGTAAGGATAGGGTTGCTCTGTCCCAGCTTTGTCATTGTTGTCTTGTTTCCTGCTGATATCGACTCTAATATCACTTATCCTTATAGTTTCATCTATAAAACGTGATAAATTTATTGTGGAAGAACCAGATTCATCCATATCAAAGTCTGAAGGTCCTTGAGAAGAAGAGCAATTTGAAGAAGAAAGCATCTTTTTTGATGTTTTAGAAACAAGTGTTTCTACTTTTAAAGATTTCAAATCTGTGCTTGCCAGTGTAGATGTTATAAATATCAGAAAAGGAATGAAGGCTGATGGTTAGAGAAGTAGAAATGAAAACATTATTGTGTCATAGTGTAGCATTGTTACAATGTTTGGTGTTAAACTGATAGCCTTGCTGTCCACAGCAGTTGTGCAAAGCTACCAGACAGGAAACAAATGACCAAATCTTCCTTGTAGCAAATGGTCCAGCAGCCACGGTTCTAGAAGGGTAAAGACAGACATTAAATGGAAGTTTCTGTTCCTCAGGATGTCAGAATATGCAACAAACTATCAAAAATGCCCTTTATGTACTAGTAGTGAAGTGATGCACAAAAAGTATTAGTTATAGAAAATATATCCAGAAAATGCTAAATTTAAATAAATAATAAATAAACAATTTAATTGTTTATCGTTCTTCAAATACAGTTATTGCTCTGTAAATGAATAGATGTGAGAGCTATAAGAAACTGCTTTAATTATGAAACTGAATAACGTTAAAGGTTTTTCTACCAAGAAAATTTAAATCTGTAAACTTGCAACAATTTGTTGGTTTAACCACATTTTATCATAAGAACTATTTACCAGATTATATAATTCGCTACTGTCACCACCTCACTGATTGCATGTTTATAGAACAAGAAACCATTTATTTCTGCAGTAAATGTTGGCTAATTATTTAATTACCATACAATCGGGTGCCCCATGTTTGGCAACACTGGTTTTGTGTGCAAGTAATCTATAAAATTACCAGTTTACTTTTCGAGTTGCCCAAACAAATTAGCTTGCTAGTTTTTTGATTAAATTCTAATTAACAGAGTTGGAAAGATTAAAAAGTATTTGTTTATAGGTTAGCATAAATCACAACTACACGTTAACTTGACGACCACAATGGTAACTAAACCCCCCCGCCGAAAAACCAATGGTAACTAAATTATGCTAATGAGATATCTGACATTTACACAAAAATCATGAAGCTAGGACTACATTCTTAATTAAGGTGTTTTAACAATGCTAAAGTTAGACATGCGAGCATACTCGGGTCGAGAAAACATTATAAAACAGCATTTTTTAATAACGTTAGCGCGGGGGTAAAACCGTTTGTTAGCCATTATGCTAACGAGACAACAACTAAGCAAATGGCGACGAAATTAAGTTTTATTACACGTTTATCTTTCACAGTGAATTGCTACATACCTTTAGCTGGTTTTCTTTCAGCTTACTTATACAAAATTAACCAGTTTGTCACTTCTTTTTTTTTTTACATAAACTATCAACTGTTAGCAGGTGAGCCAGTTTAAAGATGGCGACTGTATTTAGCCATATCCGGTTTAAGTGCTGAATTTCAAAATAAGAGCGTAACTGTTTACAATTCAGACGTTCAAGCGAATTTACCCGTTAGCAGAACCGGTGATCAAAACAAGAGATTTACTTATATATATTTTAATAAGAGAGAAGACGAAAATGGTGTGAATTAGTATTTTAGCTTAAGGACAAAATCTAAATGGATCACGGGTAGCATCCTAGCATCCATCATTAGAGACAAAACACCATCAAAATAGCTGAAGTAAAACATAATACAAAAGTAGGCTTCACACACATTGAGTTTTAGTGTAAAATTATATTTTACTTAAAGAACTCTGGATTTAACTTGAAATTTTTCATTATGACAAAAGAAAAAGGGGAAAACAAATCTACAAACATCATTTTCTTACCAAAATGGTAATCATGTCAGAAAAGTCATTTTACTTCAAAGTAACATTTAGATAATCCAGAGCAATGCTTCACAATTACTTCACATTGTGACCAACTGATTATACAAAAAATGCTTCTGTTAGCTACATTTAACCAATTTGAAAATTACTGCATAGATTAACTCTGACAATCATTAAAAATACAAAAAAGTGATGTTTCAGTGAAAATCTGAGAAATGTAGACAAAATGTATATTCAAGTAATAACAGCATCAAAAGTAGCAACTTCACATTCTTCATCAAAAACCAACAAGCTGATCAACAGGAAGATGTCCCTCAACTTTGGTTCACTATTCTTGAAGGCTTCAGCTTCTCCCGCTTCTGGTAATATCTCTGAGAAGTGAAAGAAAAACAAACATAAAAACCAAGCAGGAGCCACAAAGATGCAACAGTGGATCGGTTTCTAATGTGTATTTATGTGAACCTGCAGGTTGTTGTAGTGGGTTTGGGTTTTGCAGTGCTGGTCCTCCTTCAGGTAGGAAACAGAACACAAGTTACAGAAATACCCCCACTTACGGCTCACAAACTCCTTCCCTGAAGAGAAGAACAGACAAGAAAAATGTGTGAACAACAAGTAATTAATCAAACTTCACAGTGTCGGATCATTAGTGAGGTAAACAGAACTTTTATTATGAAATCTGGACATTAAAGGTACAACTACTTTAACACCAAGTCATGGACTCACGGCACGGTATGAGAACCTCTGGTGTTGCCAAGTCTGTACCCAGAGTTGGGTAGGAACTAGATATAGTTACATTTAAGAAACCTTTTTGAAAAAATAAAAACTTTAAGGAGTACATTTACTACTCTGTATTCTTTATTTTAACTTGAATAATTTCATAATGAAGTATTTCTACTCTTACTTGAGTAAAATTTCAGGATTTTCTACCCACTGAATGAAAAACAAACATGTTTTAACCAAAAATTTACCAGGCTCACACCTGTAGTTTTTATTAAAGTTTTATAAGTTTTTATTGAAAGAAACTGACTTGGAAAAAAATCCTTTTGTTATTTTTCTATTACATAAATTATTGTCATTTTGGTCCTGAAAATACCCAAATTACTTTATATTTTGGTTCATTTGATTATGTAATGTTTAAATATTAAATGATCATTTGATCAGTTACTCAGTATTTGAGTAAACATTTTTACTAGAGTAATTTTTTGGCTGGTTACTTTTTCCCATTACTTGAGTAAAACTATGTTGAAGTAGTGCTACTCTTACTCGAGTATGATTTTTGGATTCTCTACCGTCTCTAGTGATACTAAAAAGAAATGTTTTGTTATTTATTTCCTCACTGTTTTAATGTTGCTTGTAAAGTAAAGACATGGAAATAAAGCACAATGTACAGTTAGTAAAAACAAATGGCAACAAATATGCAGCATATTAGGAAAACATGAAGCAGATACTATAGTATCTTCATATTGTGAATTTCCCTCTAGAATTAATGAAATGCATTCATATGTCAGGTGAGGGCATAAAGGCAAATCAAGTGCATCCAAATAGTCTATATGAAAAAAATTGAATTCATAACAGTCTGATATTTCTATATCTACAATAACTCTGAAGAATTTGAATTAATATGAATTACAATACCATTTAATTTTTCTTTGGGATTAATAAAGTATTTTTTAATTGAATACTACAGATGATCAAATATTGCACTAAAGCAGTGACTTGAGATTTCTACACTGAACACAGTGAAACTGCATTGATTACATATAATACATTGTGCTATGTGTTCAGTTTATACCTGAAATCAAAACTACGTAGTGACAAGGTTAACTACAACACTGCAAAAACAAAATCTTACCAGGTATTTTTGGTCTAGTTTATAGTGGAATTAACTTGAAATAAGAAAAAAAAAAACAACTTACTAATAACTTTTCAGCAACATTTAGGAGCTTGTTTTAAGTAAATAATTCAGATTATTTCACTTATAAAGAAATATTTTGCCCATGTCAACCATTTCCTGGTTCCAGATCTTAATTAACAATTGTAATAGATTGTGCGTATCTCACCTAAAGGTTCATTAGGATTGTACGGAGGAAGTTTGACGTTTGTGTCGACACAAGATTTCTTTGATTCAGGTCCGGAAATCTCCATCTTCCGTTTACTAGGGACTGAAAAGGAAGGACTGATTAACATAATAATAGCGCTGGAACCATTAAAAAAAAAAAAAAAAAAAAAAAAAAAAAGGTTGTTCTGAGCACCGCAGCATAATTATGTTTCTGCTGGTGCCCGTTCGCTAACTTAACAATTAGAAAATAGTTCTGTTTGTGTGGAAATTGTTTGCGTTCTTTTTTGAACATAATCTCAGCTAAGTAGGCTATCTCAGCCGTTGTCAGCTGGTTGCCATGGTAATGGACGTGGCAGTCTGCGAAACCAAACTTATGACAAGCAGCCGTTTATCAAAATGACTGTGAGCCCTCGATGTAATCACGTATTTGCAGCGAACACTTTTTACAAAGTAAGAAAATTAACGTTCATAAACTTTATAAGTAAGTATGATTAGAAAGACATCAAATATCGCATTACAGAGAAGGTACTTGTCTAACCATTGGGAACCATGGAGACAATGCCGCCCCGTGGTGTAGCCTACCATGTATGGAAAAAAAACTGGTTAGCATCTCGTCTTTTGTTCGTTTTTAAGGCTGCTCCGGTGTAAAAGGAAACGCCGTTTATAACACACTGACATAAATCGTGTGGTGTGAGTTCAGGCAGTCGGTCAGGAGGGAGAAGGTACGGGTCGGTTTCTAAGCTAGCCGTTTCAAACTTCTGTAAATACTCCCGTCTACGAGCCCCAACCAGGTGTGTTACCTTCACCGACAAATTGGGTTGACTCGAACAAGACGACGCCACGAATAAACTGACAAAAACAACTTGGGAAAACAATTTCAGTCGTTACGTTCAATATTTCCGACATCCGTCATGGCGCCTCCAATGATTAAGTGACGTAGTTGAAAAGTGTTAAAAGCGGCTAATAGGCGCTATCCAATCTAGTTACAGCAACCACGTTGGTGGTAATGAAGTGTTTATGGATTTTTTACTGTTCAGCAGCTAAAGCACTAACTACCTCTCTAACATTTATTGAAGCAGATGGTAAATATTTTCTCTCTTTTTTCACCTTTAGCTTCTTCTTTTCTGTCCTCTTCACATTCTTTCGGAGTCTGCCCACCAGGAGATTCAGACTTCCTCACTGAAACAGACGATAAATTAGTCGGCTTTTCTTGTGTTTTGCTGTTCTGGTGTCAGTGTAAGAGATGGAAATCCGTCTGTCTCACCAGGAGTCGTCCCCGCAGTGTTCTTGGCTCGATTGCGCCTCCTGGTGGTTGTGGCCTCTTGTTCCTGGTCTTCAGTCTCTGTGACGTTGTCTGAGATTTCTGATGATGGTTTCTGTTCACAGGTTGCCGGTGAAACATCTCCAGAAGACATTTCTTCATTTTTGTTTTTTTCCTGTGAATCTTGGGCATCTTTCCTTCTTCTTGTTGGAGTTTTGTCTTCTTTTCCTTCATCTGGAGTCATTTTCTTTCCTCTGGTAGATCTTGTTGGGATAGTTGGCTCATTAATGTCTACTTTATCTTGTTTTAAACGTTTAGTTGATCTTCTAGCTGAGGTTTTAGTGACAGATTGATCCTCAACCGGTTCGCCAGAGTCTTTACCTTCTTTCCCAGCCTCTGCCTCTCCACTGCTATACTTTGGTTGAGTCTCGGATTGTTTATCTGGTGAATTTTCTCCCTCTTCAGACACAGAAACGCTGGTTATCTTGTTTGGTTTTACAGTCAAACCTGCATCTTCAACCTGCTGATGTTTGTCTTTCTCAGAAGCTTCAAGGTCATTAGTGGCGCTCTCCTTACCATGAACAGCTGTGTTCATCTCTTTGCCCTCAATGCCTTTCTGATCAACATCATGGTTGATCTCAGATTCTTTATCTGTTTCTTCATAACTTTTATCTACCCTGTCCTCTATTCTTTTGCCATTTTCATCTTTTTGTGTCTGCTCTTTGGTCATCTCCACGAGTGTTTTATCTGCAGAATCTGACTCTGGACTCTGGTTTTGGTTGGTTAAATCCAAGTTCTCGCCATCTGGTGAGGTCTCTGGTTCGAACTCAGCTGCTTTTCCCTCCTTACAGTCAGATTTGACCATTGAACTCTCGTTTTTCAGTAACATCCCGACACCTGAAGATGATGAAAGAACTCCCTCAGTCTCTGAATCTGAATAAGAAGAGGGTTTGGGTGAGAGTCTAATTTTTTTAGATATGGGTGAAGGTGATGAAGATGGTGAGCGCTTGTTTTTAGCAGAAGGCGTCTCGTCTGAGCTCTGCTCCTCACTTCTCTTTTCGGGACTCTGTTTTGATAAAGATATGTTAGGATTAACAACAGTGAGCAACTGAGAAAATATTTTTCATGTTATTTAAAATTCACGAGGCTGAAATCGATCAAGGCACATGCAGGCTTTTCTAACTCAAATTTAAGACTTTTTAAGATCATTATGAATACAATTTAAGACCCATATCTCCAAAGAAATGCACAAACTTTATCCAGCCAACTGGCAATAAATTTGGACTTACCTGTGATAGAGGCAAAAACGCTAGCTAGCTTTAGTAATGAGTTAGCGATAGCTTCAACTGTCTAAAGCAGAGGTGGGCAACTCCAGGCCTGGGTAGCCGGTCTCCTGCAACTTTTAGATGCGTCTCTACTTCAGTGCTTCTCAATTCCAGTCCTCAGGCCCCCCCTGCTCTGCATGTTTTAGATGTGCCCCTATTTAAGCGCAGCTGATCCAAATGATTGCATTACCTGTTCTGCAGGCATCAAGTACTGCGGAACCTGTTAATCACTCATAGATTCAATCCAGGTGTGTAGCAGCGGGGAAACACCGAAAAGATGCAGGGTAGGAGGGCCTGAGGACCAGAATTGAGAAGCGCTGCTCTACTTCAACACACCCGAGTCAAATAATGAGGTCATTAGCAGAACTCTGGAGAACCTGACTGCACTGAGGAGGTGATTCAGCTCTTGGATTCAGGCGTGTTGGACCAGCGAGACTCTAAGAGTTGCAGGACACCGGCCCTCCAGAACCAGGATTGCCCACCCCTGGTCTAAAGTCACATGCAATGTAGATATCTGAATGCAAAACAGCATTTTTTTCATAAAAAAAGTTATAAAGAACTGTTTTACTTATATTAAAAAATATTAGTTTTTATTAATTGTTTAGTTTACTGCTTTATTTTGAACCATGTAAAAAAGAAATCCATATTATACCTCTCAATTGGTAAAAAAAGTAAAGAAAAAGATATCTAAGTATATTATATTTATAACAAATATACATACAGTAAATACAAGGATTCATCCAAATATTTATTATATAGTAATACTGCATTTAGACATTAATAATAGCACCCTGTTTATGTTGTATTATTTTAAATAACTATCATTGGGAAATATGTTATGCAGGATGGGCGTCTCAAAGACCAAAAATGATTTTGAGGATATTAAAAATGTTTATAAATATTTGTACAGTTAAGGATGAGAATGTGAGATTTAAGTGTCATTCAATGTGGGAATAATTTAAGAGTTTATTTGGAAATTTAAATGTTCATGAGTATCAGAGGAGCATGAAATTATAAGATCTAGCATCTTCTGCCTGCTGCTTTTTGACCAATGAATAATATAAAAATAATATAAAATTGTGTGTCAGTGAGCATGCTAAATTATTTTCTTTCTTTTTATTTGTTCGAAATAATAAAATAAAAAATTTTATCATTTCACTATTTAGATCAGGGGTGGGCAATTAATTTCTTCAGGGGGCCGCATGAAAAATCTGAAATATGTTGGAGGGCCGATCCAGCAATGACTCAAATTTAATCTTGACTCATTATTCATTTTCTCATACCTCTTGTTGTAATAAAATATTTAAATCATATTCTTTTGTTAAGAAGAATATTCAGTAAATATTAATAAAAATTAATTTGTGGTTTGGCTGAAGTGAGAATTAATACTATCAAATTAATAGTTTAAAAAAATATCACATCTGAATTTATTTTTAACTTTTTAATCTCTCCACAATTGAAATGGTGTGTGTTATATTAATCAACTGATCAACTGCATATATGAGCAATAAATGGTTTTAAGTGTTGGAAAAAGCACCTCCAATCAGATGCAAATGAATGGGAAAACAAGTACCACAAAGTACTTTAAATACAGCAGAAACTTAAAGAGGTACACACACAAAACTAATATCACTTTAGGTAACATTAAAATAACTCATTACAAAATGTAATTACAAAATGAAACTGTAATGACTTGAAAACTTGTAAGAACCAAAACTGAAATACTACAAGGAATAGACAGCTTCAAGTATCTTTGTCCTGGATTCTCTTTAATAAACCAACTTTTTTTCCTGTGAGATTTGGACACCCATCTGTTGTCACGCCCACCAGTTTGTCCCAGTTCAGACCCAAGCTTTCCAGACACGCATTTACCTCTACTAAGAGTTCACTCCCTGTTGTTGTCCCTTTCATTGACCGCATGCCTGCCAGCTCCTCCGTGATGCTAAATTCTGCATTGATCCCGCGCGAAGATGAGCAGCTGGGCAGTGTCCCGTATGTCACAGCTCTCATCCAAAGCCAGGGAAAAATACGGTACTCAAAATCATTCACGCTGTCTTCAGTTGCAGCACCAGCTTGATGTCCTCAAACCTTCTCGGAGAGGGAGATGTTCTCAAAAGCGTCTTTATTCTCAGGAAATATTAGCACTGCTTAATATACTCTCCGTCAGAGAAAGGTTTGCTCTTCCTAGCAATCTTGTGGGATATGACAAAACTTGCCTTGACTGCAGCTCCTCTAGATGCCAGGCGTTTTGTAAAAAGTGTTTGTTGAGCTTGCAACTTGGCTACGAGTACAGACGACTAAGTGACGCGCTCTTTCTCTGAAAAGTTCTTGTATCTCTTCTGTTTGGTCACATAGTGACGGTGGATATTATATTCCTTTAACACAGCCACCTGCGCACCACAAACTAAACACACGGCCTTGCCTTTGACTTCAATAAAGAAATATTTCGCTGTCCATGCCTTGTTAAAAATGCAGAATTCGGAATCAACTTTTCTTTTTTTACCGTGAGATGACATTTTGTGGGGATCGTGTATTCGGCTGCTAGCATCACCTGTTGCTGTGCGTTAGCATTTACGTACGTGCATTCATAAACGGTGCGTCAAGCCCTTTCAAAATAAAAGACAGCTGTGTCGCATGCACACGAAAATACGGTGTTTTGTTTTGACTGGGGGGACGCGGGCCGGACAGGCATGCCCAACGGGCCATATCTGGCCCGCGGGCCTTAAAATGCCCAGGTCTGATTTAGATGCACTGTAGCTCAAGCTACAATCACTATAATACAAGCATGGGACTGCTATTAAGTAAACCAAAATAAAATAAGATGAATAAAAACATTTAGCTTGAAATGGAGTGAGAAGAAGAAACTTGACTCATAAAAAACAAAAAGTCACCTGTTGACTTTGTGTGGAGCTTCTTTGTTGGAGTTTGAACTGAAGAACCAGAGATTTAATCGCATTAAAATCTTTCTTCCATTTTCATAAATTCTCCGTTTTTATTCTGAATTTTGACTGGACCAGACTATGACTGTTCCTGTATTATTGTTGAATCTTTCTTCCCTGTCTTGTCGTGACTGTTTTCCTGTATTATTGCAACTTTGAAGTAAAACTCAGATCAGACAATGTCGACCCGGTCAGCAAGCGGCAGGAAGTGTAATCACCTGATCCTGCTGTGGGTTCAGCAGATCCATGACCATCATGATGATATGCTTGTCAAACGCTGAAACCTCGATGCAGAGCAGCCTCTCTAAGCCCTCTGGTTCTGGGATGGCTGGGAAAACAAAGCAACATCTTGGTTTTCCACAAGTAGCTGATTTGGTGTAAACTAATGACAGAAGGTGATAAAATGGCTCACAGTGTTGCTCCATTTCATCAGCTTATATACAATATAATCCAATAGTTTGAGATGTAAAAAAATTATACAATCACTTTTCAGACTGTAATCAAAACATTGCAACTTATTGTTTTATGCAGCATTTGATCGAATTTTAATGTTGGATCTCAATGTTTCAATTCGTAACCAAATCCTAAATCAATTGTTTATTTTGCTGATAAACTGTTTATGAGTTTATTAGCTGCAAAAAGCTGCTAGTGCCGTCTGAAGAAATGCAAAAATCCTGACCAAAAACAACCAATCAGAGCCAGAAGGCGGGTCTTAGCACCAACAATCATCCTCATGTGGTCCTAGCAGAGAAACTACTTACAATCACAGGAAATACCAATATTGTGACCATTTATCTAGCATTTATTTGATAGGCTATGATAAAAGAGTAGCAGACAGAACGAGATATCTGACTGACAGATTAAACTATCATAGTGACGGTTGAAACATGAAAAAAATGTTTTAACATAAATTAAATACTGCAGCTTTAGGGGAACTATCTGTTTGCACAAAACCTTTGACATTTTCATGCAAATTTTGACTTGACAATTTTATGCAATATTTTACATAAAATTGTCTCAGTGCTGCCATCTTTGTCACTAGTTGGTTTTAGAAAAAAAAAAAAAAAATGTTGCTAGAGGGCTCCAAAAAATTTGCTAAGTATTGTGACAGTCGTTAAGGGGGCAACAGTGTTTCGCTGGCCCTGACTGTTCTCCTTAACTCCACAATTGGCCACGCCCCTCAGTGTTTCTTGGCTCCACCCACTTTGGAATAAAAATAATAATAATTCCAGTTACACTTTAAAATCACCTCTATGGAGTCTGATTAACTTCACATAAAGCTATGGCTTTCCTTGGGGAATTTTCTTAATATTTTCAGTCAAGAGAAAGATACTAAAAATAACTCCAGAGCCTAAACATCCAAATAGTTTATTAACCTTGGTCTAAATTACAGGAAATTAAATACTTACGGTTCAATGGGTCCAACTTGCTTCCTGCATAATGACAAAGAGAAACTACTTTCAGGAAGAGAGGTTTGATCTAAGACTTGACTGCTATAAGTGAAGCTCCTGAACTTACCAATAGTAACATTTTTCACACAGTTTTGGCAGCAGCATGTTCTCCACCACCTTTGTTACTCCGCTGGATGTTGTCATCTCAATATAAATCTATTAACAGATAATCATGGACAAAGAAAATTAATAAATGAAGGATGACCATAATAGGTTTGCAGTTTATGTTTTTAGTGTAAAAATGATCAAAGCACTTTCTTCGTGAAAGTACTTCCTTAATTTGACTTTTTTCACAAAATCTTTACTTCATTCTCATAAATTCTGTTTTTATTCTGAATTTACTGTAATATTATGACTGTTCCTGTATTATTGTGACTTTCTTCCCTGTCTTGTCGTGACTTTTTTCCTGTATTATTGCAACTTTGAAGTAAAACTCAGATCAGACAATGTCGTACCCGGTCAGCAAGCGGCAGGAAGTTTGTAAACGTAGCGATGTTCGCCACCTCATCCATGACCATCATGACGATATGCTTGTCAAACGCTGAAACCTCGATGCAGAGCAGCCGCTCCTCCAAGCCCTCTGGTTCTGGGACAGGCTGGGAAAACAAAGCAACATCTTGGTTTTCCACAAGTAGCTGATTTGGAACCGTAAACTAATGACAGAAGGTGATAAAATGGCTCACAGTGTTGCTCCATTTCATCAGCGTTTTGTACAAGGTCACCTGTAAAAACATAGCAAGAACGCAAAGTAAACATAAACAGGACAAAAAGCAGGAATGACTAGAAGTGTGATTATAATTGTGTCCAAAATAAAAGCCACTACTTTAAAACTAAAAGACTTGCCATTGTAAATACTTGGAATATGGTGCTTACAAAAACTGGTCTGTGCTAAATTGTGAAAAGTTGAAACCACCAGCACAAAAGCATTAAACCAATGTGGTATTTGGCAGAAGCTAATGCTAAAGTGCTAACTTGTTTTCAAATTAAATCTGCCTTTGAAAGAGCATCAATTTAATTTTGACATTATAATTTAATTTAAATGTTTTCCCTTAGATATTGTATTTATGTTTATATCTTGTTATCCAGTGTCTGTATTTTATTTTGTTTCTTGCATGCAGAAACAAATGATGGGGGGGAGGGAAGTCTTCATCCACTTCAAAATAAGAGCGTAAACTTGAAAAATTAACAGCTGAATAAAAACTTCACAGATGTCAAACTTTCTTAAACTGAAAGATTACAAAACAACCAAGTAAATAAATACTTTAGAATTTATCTGGAAATTTTATTTAGGGGAAGTTAAGTGTGATAAATGTGGTCAAAGATAGCAAAAGCGCTAAACAAAATATTTGTTCCAATATTAGCAGAAATGTGCCAACCACTGGGGTGGTATATCAAATTATCTGTGGGACCTTTAAGTTTTAATACCTCGTCATCTGGAAGGGGGAAATTAGTTTGCACCAAATAGGCGTAGATAGTGGAGCCTTTGAAGGTACTTGGCTTTCTGAAGTGATCTGTAAAAAAGGAGACGCAAGAACGCCAGCTCTGAAAGTACACGAACGCCTAGAGGTGAAAAATATCAGAAGAGAGTCACATCAAAACCATTTTTCAAGAGCCAGGAGAGTTACAGACACTGTAACAGTATTTCTTTACCCTCTTCTGTAGCGGTAAAACCATCACATTGTAGTAGAGCGCGTGAAGATTCTGCTCATAAAAATATTTCCACACCAGCGCCGCTACGTCCTTGTGCGTGTAGGTTTCATTTGACAAACCCGTCAACATGATTTTTGGTTCCATGAAACTTTTCGACATACATTTCTACAGAGATCAAGATAGAAAAGTTAAATAATTATGCAAAGAAAAAAAAAAACTACAAGAACAGGAAGTACTGCAGATTAATTTTCTTCTTAAATCCATTTAAAATGAACAATATTAAATGGAGCAAAACAATAGAGTAACAGAATGCAGACCATGAAAATCTCGTGAACAGAAAAAAACCTCTTACCCTTATCCTTTTTACTGAAGACTTTTCAAAATAAGCTGGGAGTAAAAAAAAAAATCACATTACAAAGTGAAAAAAGTGAATCATACAAACCCAACCTGCAGAGAACCATAAAAGATAAAACGTTAATATTTTAAAAAATTTCCATTTGTATGAGTTTCCCAAATCAGACTGATGAACTAACTTTAGTTTGCTCTGATTTTGCGGATCCAAACCCAGTTAGCTTTTCAGTTGAACTTTCTTACTGAATGTGGTTTAATGAAAACAATTCTGGGCCAAACAAGAGAGGGCCAAAATTCAGCCGTCGTCATGCCAACAGTGGTATTCACCAGGTATTCATAAAGAATCAGACTTGTTTGGGTAGTTTTATTTCCTGCTTTACAAAATAAATCCTGATTTGAAAACTTATTTTTCTGTTTAGCCAGATTAGCTATGCTACAATGCTTACAAGAAGCAATAAAAATTTAATAATTTTTGATATATTTCTATAAAAGTAAGCAAAAAATAATATATTTCTAAAAAAAAAAAAAACCCTGACCTTTAGTGATCAGATAAGAGCAGAAGTAAAAGTCACATTACTATGAGACGCGTTACATTTGTCTGAGATCACCTTACCTGGGATGTTGAACCAAGGAGATGCAGTAGGGAACAAAAAAGGTCTAGTTGTCATGGTAACCCAAAATGGTGCCGTGGAACCAATTGGGATGACCACGTTTCGTTTTGGGATGGCTGCATTCGCCACACAAAGGCTCTGGTTCGGCAAAGCCAGTCCTGGATGTCTTGGTGCTGCAGGGAGAAAAAAAAAATATCTAAAGCATCTTCAAATAAACTTCTAAAAAAATGTTCTCGCCAATCGTTCTGACATACAGCCAACAGAAATAATTTAGGTAATTCTAGCTAAGCAACAAGAAATGTTTGGTCTGATCTAACCTCAGATGGTGAGAAAAAAAAAATAAAAATCTATAAACGTATACACAGAGGTGCTGGTCAAAAAATTATAATATCATAAAACAGTTGATTTAAGACAGTAATTCCATTCAAAAAGTGAAACTTGTATAGTAGATTTATTCGTTACATGCACAGATATATTTAAAATGATTTTTCTTTTAATGTTGATAATTATAACTCACAACTAAGGAAAACCCCAAATCCAGTATCTCAGAAAATCACATCTTCCTCTTCATAATACAACACAGATTTTCTATTTAGTTACGGTCAGGAGAGTTTCCTTGCCAGGTAAGAACAGGATCCTTAAACCAGGCTCTGGTGCTTTGGTGTGCAGGTGCAAGTCGTGTTTGAAAATTCAATTTGCATCTCCACAAATTTGGTCAGCAGCTGGAATCATGAAGTGTCTTAAACATCCTGACAGAAGGTTGCATTGGACCTCAGAGAAAACACAGTGGACCAGCAGACAACATGGCACCCCAAACCATGACTGGACCTCCTCTTTTCCTCCAGAATCTGGGTCTTTAACTTCCAAAGGAAATGCTAAATTTACTTTCATCAGAGAACATAACTTTGGACCACTGAGCAGCAGTCCAGTTCTGTCTGTCTCCAGGCCAGGCAAGATGCTTCTGGTGCCGTCTCGGCTTGACAACAGGAATGCAACAGCTGAAATCCATGTCTTTCGTTTGCCTGTGTGTGTGTGTGTGTGTGTGTGTGTGTGGTTCTTGAACTCTGTTTCCTGCTGCAGTCCACTCTGTGAATCTTCCTCACATTTTTGAACGGGTTTTGTTTCACAATCCTCTCTAGGATGCAGTTATCCTGATTGCTGGTCCCCTTTTTTGCTTCCCCTTCGCCTCTATGAATGTGTTTGAACACAGAGCTCTGTGCACCAACAGCTTCTTTAGCAATGACGCTTGTGTCTTGCCCTCTTGTGCAAAGTGTCAAAGGTCAAATTAAGAGCGTTTGCAGGTGTTTTGAGTTAATTAGCTGATTAGTGTGTGGTCTTCAATATTTAACCTTTTCACAATTTTCTAATTTTCTCACTTACTAAATTTGAAGTTTTCATTAGTTGTCAGTAATAATCATCAACACTAAAAGAAATAAACATTTGAAATATATCAGTCTGTATGTAACGAATTAATATAAAATATAAGTTTTACCTTTTGAATGGAATTACTGATTTAAAGTTTTTCATGATATTCAAATCCACCATCTCTGAGCCCCATTGATACACTTCACTAATAAAGTTGCGGCTTTAAAACTTGATTAATAATATATATTTTTTTACATTTATGCCCATGGAATTGATGGATCCGTACCACTTTTTAAAATTATCTTACCACCTTTTTTTGCAGTCAGAAGAAATATTTGTCCAATTTCTTTGACTTTCAGTAACCGTTACACAATGACCACATTAGTTAAAGGTTTATGTTGTCTCACAAGGAGTCTTCAGTGGTTTAAGACTCACGCTTTGATCTGTAGGTTGATACTGGCAGCCCCAGCCTGTATATTTTGTAGGAGCGCCGATCCTTCAGGAAGCTGTGCCAAACTCCAATCCGATCAGCGTCAAGAAAAGTTCGAAATTCAACAAAAACCTGTAACACCCAAAACAGAATGTCACATTTCCACACAAACATCTATAATCGAGTGTGTTTGTGTTTGTTTTTTACCTTGTTGAGCAGCGGCAGGTAGTTTATAACACTCCCAGACTCTCGCAGCTCTTCTCTGAGATTTTTGGCTTCATTTACTGAGATGTTCTGGATGTAAACGACTTCTGTCCGACTGCAGTTGTTCTTTAGACGCTGCTAGAAAAGATCAACAAAAGAATTGGTTTGCTGCTGTAAATGTTTGAGTCGTGGTGAACCGACACTTTCTTTGTGGTTTTATCTATGTGAAAAAAAGGAATGAGTCAGGGTGCTGTGAGATACTTACAAATCTGGTGAAACTCATCAAGAATTTATAAATGCCAAACTGGAACAAAACAAAATAAAAATCTGAATGTCATCTGCAAACATAGTTAGATTTGTTGAGCTAAACTGTATTATTGTCGACAGTAACATCATGGGGATTTAACTTTTTCTTGATTCAAGCACATCAACACAACTCAAAAATTGCTAGAATTGTATATCACTAATGCAAAATTTTAGCTAAACTTACTAAATTCGAGGGTTCTTTGCGTTTTATGACACCGAATTTGAGCTTGGACCCTTTGAAGAGGATGTCCTCCTTCGATGACATCAGTTTTTGAACTGCCTGTATATTTGGAAAAACAACAAACGCCTGAAAGGAAAAACAAACAAAAAACAAAAGTTATTCACAGAAAAAAATAGATCCCTTGAGAAAGAAAGGTAAGAATGGCACTCACTATTTGAGACAGCGGAAGGATGAAAATTTTGTCATCTTCACACTGAATACCAAACGTCCGGAGCAGAGCGAGGACTTCAGCTTCTGTGTAGCAGCCGTCACCAAACTCTGGCAGGTTCTGGATGACCAGAGTCGCATTGAGGGAAAGCAACTGGAGACAAACGATAAAAAACTTTATTCTAAAGCAACTAACATTTAGGGGGAATTATTATATGTAGCATTTTAATTATTGATTCAATAGCCGTAACTGGGGTTCCCCTTTGCCTTCAGAATGTTACAAATACAAAATATCACCACAGAATTCAGAAAAGTCAAAATCCGTTGATTTCATAGCCACGAATTATCTACAGCAGCAACTTTCTTGGTGTCTGAGCTAAATGCGTGATGGATTGTTTAGCATCATTTTGACTTCTCTTTCAAGCTTCGCATGTGAAATATCAGCTTAGAGAGAAATATCAGGGACAAAGATGCACCATTGTTTTCAAAATTATTTCAATGCTTCATTCAGCTGCTTCCATTCACTGTTGCTTTGTTTTCCTGGACAAATTCCCCCATAAATGTTCACCGTGTGAACTGGTGGCTTCACCATCACTGCTTTGGTTGTAGGGCTGGACAATAAATCTATTAAAATATATAAATATTATGTGATTTATATCAATAATACGTACGAAGGACTATTTCGTATTCGGTGTTGACAATATTCACTGAACTCTCACGACTACCTAAGCGAGGTTGGTGGAATCAAATCATTCCCTCACTCTTTGGTTACCTAGCAACAACTCTCTCACTCTTTGGTTACCTAGCAACAACTTGCTGAATAACAGGCACGGCAGCAGTTTAAGGTTTCGCAACATAACTGTTAAAATATATAAAAAAACAAGAGCTTGAAGTGAAAACTGCGGATAAAACGGTTAAGGTCACGTCATCAGTTTGGTAGTACTTAAGATATTTAAAACTAATAATTACCGATAGCAGCCGATATAAAACACTTTTATTGTGATATATTGTCCAGCCCTATTTAACTTTTGAATTTGCTTAAGGTTTGTACATTATTTCATCGGTTTCTGATGTATGTTTTGAATCAGGACAATAAAGTTATGGAGGTGACAACTACAGAGCCCAAACGCAAATTTATCAGCATAAACTGAATGAAAAAACAGCTTTTCTTCAAATGAACAACCAGAAAAGAAACTCAAACAAAGCCAATTATATTTACTTTTTTATATAAACCATGTTTTTAAATGTTTATATAAACATGTTTTTTAAAAAGTCACTTTTAAACAGATTTCATAAGGAGCAAAGCTTGTTTGAGAATACTTACTTTTGAAGGAGAGACGCACAGAGAGACCCAGCCTGTTAACAAGAGCCAGAGATTAATAAAGAGCCGAACTGGAACGATTCAACAGATATCTCTGAGCTCTGCAGTTCTTACAGAAAACTGTTGTCATGTTCAAGAAATTTTCAATCGTTTCTCCAGGAGTTAAACAAGAATCAGGTGGATTTGTGGCAGTAGTTTTGTCAGATGCAGGAACTTCAGTTGTCACAGCTGAAACTTTCTTGTCCTTAAATGCTAAAAAAAAAAAAAAAAAAATTGTTTATGTATCAAAAAAACTTCCAAGAACTTTAGTTAGTTAATTTTAGATTCAAAGAAAAAGCAGTTTTTAAACATAAAATTTTAGTAACTCTTGTGAATAATAATAATAATAATAACAATAACTTTTTTTAAAACTAGATTAAATTGGTAGTAAAATACTTCAAGTTTAAACCCAAACTGTTGTTTACTTTACTCTAATAAACAAATATTGCAGCTAAAAGTACCTGAGGTTTCTGTTCTCTGCTGCTGGGTTTTTACTGTGGCCTGTGGTCCCTGAGATGGACCAGTCAAAGTTTCATTGTTTGCAGTTTTCTCTGTTAGCGGTGGATTTTCCACGGATCTCACTTCTTCTTTGGCTTCATCAGAACCTTTGACCTCGGTTTCCTCTGTTTGTTCCGTCTCTTTCAGCTCTGTTGGTTTAGCATCTTCGCTAACTTGTGGCTGGACGTCTTTCACTGCTTCTGCCTCTTCCTTCTTTTCATTCACTGTTTCACTTCTCGTTTCTGTCGTCTTCTCTGCAGATTCTTGAACCTTTTCAGAGATACCAACTTGTTTTTCTGATACGGTACATATGGAGTCTACGTTTTTATTCTCTGCCTCAGCTTTTTCTGCCTTTTCTTTCATGTTAGCTTCTGTTTCAGCCACAATTTCCTTACAGGTTTGAGCTGTTTTTGACGATGCATTTTCTTTGTCTGCTGAGAAAATGTCAGACGTTTCTGCAGAATATCTGACATGTCCTTGGACTCCAGGCTGTGTCTTCTCATCAGAAGCAGCAGCAACAGGAAGTTGTCCTTCACTGTTTACAGCTGGAGTTTTAGTCACAACATGTTCGCCGTCCAGGTTCAGGTTTACTGTGATCTTAGCGGATTCGTCGAGACGCTGCTTTAGGCTCTTCACTCTGAAATTAAACAAGGATATAAAAATAAAAAATAAAAAAGGTTCTTCGATAAAAATGTACAACATTTAGATGTCTGATAACACAGCTAAAAATAAAAAAACTCACGATTCAAGGCTTTGGATGTTTGGCCTGGTCAAGAAAAAGCAAAACAGTTTAGACTAGAGGTCATGAATGATACTGGCAAAAAAAAAAAGTTAATCATTTGCTAGAATACGCACCAATCTTTATCAGTATTCTCCAGCACTTTTGTGACGCCGCTTGAATCTGCCATCTCAAAGCAAATCTGACAGAAACACATTCATGCACATTAAAACAGGAAACAATTTATTTGTAAGTGCGTTGATTTAGGACGAGAGGAAATTGTCATGTTACGTGTCTCAAAGAAAATGATGAGAAAAAAGAAAATGAAAAGAAATTTAAGAAATGAAAAACAAGGAAACAAGTTTTATTTACAAAAAGAACAAAAAAAGGACTTATAAACAACAAACGTCCCAAAATGCATCTGAAGCAGCATTCAGCTTCTATGCACAAAAAAATCTGGAACAAACTTCCAGAAAACTGTGAAACAGCTGAAACACTGAGTTCCTTTAAATCTAGACTAAAAACCCGCCTGGTTGAAGTTCCTTTCGAAACATAATCAGTCAAACATCGATCAATATATTTGATGTTTATTGTTTTAACGATGGAACCTGATAAAATGCAAAGTCTGTTACTGGTTTTCACAACTGATGACTAAATTATGTTTATGATGAGGGTTTTTTTTTTATGTTTTCACAAAGTAAAGCACTTTGACCTGGCTTGCTGCTGAAGTACACGATGTCAATAAACTTGATTGATCGATTGATAAACATTATCAAATATTAGTGTGGAGGTGTTTGTGTCGTTGTACCCTGTTGGCGAGCGGCAGAAAGCTGATGATCGGAGCGATGGATGACACCTTCTCCAAAACTTGGATGATGAGGTACACAGAAATGTTGGCCATCACCACGACGACCAGCCGCTCCTCCAGACCCTCCAGCTCCGGAACGTGCTGGAAACAAACAGAGAGTTCATTAAAAACCGGATCAGAAGACGGAGACCGTCGATGAAGGAAGAGAGACTTACAGCGTTGCTCCATTTCATCATATTTCTGTACAGGACACCCTGCAAAAAACAATCAATAAAAAAACTGCTTAAGTTTTATTTTTATGCATAGCATGATGAGTCCAATACAGATGCACGATATCAAAGGATCTAAAATATTCATTACACAGAGAGCGAGATATTTCAAATTTATTATTATGGCGTCCACCCAGAAAAATGTTCTATTCCCAATACAGATCAAAGTCAAAGATTCAACATTTGCCCATTTCCAGTCCAATACTTTAGTAGTAATCTAATAAAAGCCTGAAAATTCAGAAGATAAATATCTTAAAGGCTGGTTTCAGCCACAGTTTTCATTCCTCACTGCTGCTGTTTATTTTTAAGGAGTTATACGGATCAATGGTGAAACTTTAAACTGCTGCGGGGGCAGTTACTCAGCATGTTGTTGCTAGGTAACCACAGGGAATGAGTTGCTAGGTAACCACAGAGCGAGTGAGTTAGTGGATTCCACCAACCTAGCTTAGCTAAAGTCTTTCCTCGGGCTAAATGTCCCAGAAATCTGTGCGGTTCTGGATCGGAGTTCAATGAAATGATTGGATATTCTACTGATATTGATCATGTGTCTATTGCAGTATATATTGTTACTGATTTATTGTCCAGTCCTAGTTTCAATCAGGAGAATCCAAGGGCAGATTTACCTCAGTGTGACCAGAAAGCATTTCCTGTAAAACCTGGTGGATAAACAGCTTGCAGTCTTTGAAGGAAGCTGGACTTTTGAAGAAATCTTCAACAAAACTGCAGCACGACATCCAGTCGGTGAAGAAAACAAAAGCCTAAAACACAATGAAAGCATAAAGTCAAAACTCCCTCATAGTGCTGGAGCAGTCATTCTCAAATTGTTATATTTAGTGGTGCAGAAGAGGATTTTTATTTCACGTCTATTTTTCTTTTTTTATGTTTCTAAATTACAAATAGTCCTAAAATGTTACTAGTCCACCCAACAAAACATATTTTTTGATTTCCATGTGTTTGACATTATTGGAAAGCTAAGAATCCACACTTTTAAGAACCTGTAAATAATTCAAAACGCCCGACTTGTTCATGGTTTCACATTTACTATACAGCACCACCCTTCTCAATAAGATGGACAAAGAAAACAACACGTGACATAAGAGACGAAGATTTTCATTTCAGGTTGTATATATTAAGACGTGTCAAACTCAAGGCCCGGGGGCCGAATCTGGCCCGCTGTAGCATTTTACGTGGCCTTCCCAACTCCAAATTACATCAATAAGTCCCTCTAGCTTTCAACAAAGCTGCAAAATTCTCAAATTTTTTCTAATTTTACTGCAAAGTCTTCTGAAAATTGGTCAAAGATATTGGCTTTAACTGACTGGTACCTCAGCGTTACTTAATGTCAAGTTATAGTCTGTGATCAATACAGCAAGTAATAAAAAGTCACATTTAACATCATATATTAAGGCAAATGTAAAAATTTGTTCCAAATATTTCTCTGTGTTTTTGAAACAACAAAAAACAGAAAACAATCAAAATCCAGAAAGGACACCTATTTATTAATATTTTAACAGGTAAACTAGTTTTATCAATACATGCTGCCTCAACCGGCTCTTTAAGAACATTCATATTTTTGATAAAGACCAAAATCAAGCTGAGTTTGTTTAGACAGCCTTGTATTATATTGTTGTGTTATTGCAGGGAAATTTCAGGTTTGTGTTTGTTAAATGGGTCAAGTGATCCTGAGAAAGCTGGAGAAACGGCAGAGTCTGTTTTCTCACCCTCCTCTGCAGAGGGAGGACCACGATGTTGTAGTAGAGAGTCCGAAGGTTCTGCTTGGGGAAATAACTCCACACCAGCTTGGCGACGTCTTCGTGTTTGTAGTTTCCTTCAGGCAAACCCGTCAGCATGATGACGGAGGCCCCGGGGCCCTTATTGGCCGGTGTCTGCAGGGGTCAAAAACACAAGATTATTTTTGTGATACACAGATTTTTCAGGAAAAATTTGCTCATCATAGATGAAAAAAGAAAATGTATAAATATATATGTATATATATTCAAACCTGACATTTTGGGATGTAAAAAATCAATAAAAACACTTACCCATAAGTTCTTCTTGGTTGTGATTGTGGTGAAATCTAAAAGGCAAAAATACAAGAGTCACTTTTTCATAAATACCAAATCTATTCTATAAAAAGTTTTCACCCCTTTACAGGTTTTTCATTTTTTTATTGCTTGTACAAATCAGTCATGATCAACAAAATTGGTTGTCAAGTGGTTGACCAAAAAAAAAAAAAAAAACCCTTGAAATTAATTTCTACAAAAAAATGATGGATAAAAATATGGAAGATATAATAAGTAACTTCATAAATATTCACCCCTTCATTTAGAAGATTAATCTTTCACTTTAAAAGATGATATTTTTATTTATTACTTTGTAGAAATAGGATTTCACAGAAAGAATTTTCTTTGAAACCTTTTTTGGTGATAAAAAGCCAATTTTGTTGATCAAGCCAATAAAAATAAAAGAGGTTGAATACTTTTTATTCTTTACTTCCCCTTACTTGGGATGATGAACCAAGGAGACTCGGTCGGGAAGACATAAGGAGCCGTCGTCAAGGTAACAGAAAATGGTGGTGTGCTGCCCTGCGGAACACCACAGTTTGTTGCCGGGACAACCGCCCCGGTGACAATGTTGTTGGCATCCGGCAAAGCGTTTGGAGCCATCTTGGGAGCTGCAGGAGAAACAAGTACAAAAATTTAAACTGAAATAAAAATTAAAAAATATATATATGCATGTACTGTATATAAATGAGCCTTACGCAGAGATGTGCTGGTGCTTCGGGGCAGTTTCAACCTGTAGACGTTATGAGCAGGGCAGCGTTTCAGGAGGCTGTACCAAACTCCGATCCGATCAGCATCACGGCCAGACTCAAACTCAATAAACACCTGAACAATAAAATAAATAAAATCCACACACAGCAGAGTCAGACTGAATGCATTTTACTTTAACAAATGCATTCATAGGGGGAGTGTTTGTTTCTACCCTGTTGAGCAGAGGAAGGTAGTTTGTAACATTTCTGATTTTTCGCAGCGTCTCCCTGAGGTCCCGGGCCTCGCTCGGTGAGATGTTCTCGATGTAGATGGTTCTGGTTCCATCATCAGTGACTGGCTGCTCAAGGAAAAAAATGTTCACGCAAAAGATTTTGTGCAACTGTCTATTAAACAAAATACATGTTCTTATATTCATTGAGGATAGTCTCTTAAATGTAAACACCAGTGAAAATCGTTTTTGAATGAGACCAAGAAAAATCATTTTAAAACTCGGTAAATCATGGACTTTTATTTTTTCCTTTACCAGCAGTCAATGTGCAGCGAATAAAGCAATAAAACCTGTTGACAAAACCTGCTGGAGCTCTGCGTGGGTTGCTAGGTAACTGGGCTGGGATTTTGCTGGTGTTGCTAGGTAACTGGGCTGGGGTTTCGGTGGGGTTGCTAGGCTAGGGTCAGTGCTTTCCCATTCGTGAAATGGCTTGTTTTCCAGACACCAAAAACATTAACTTATAGTCAAGAAACAGCTGGGTAATTTTTTAAAGCTCCTGGGTTGTTTTTAGAAGCAGTAGACGACGTAAACCCTATCCTTTTCAAAATTTACTTTTGTATTTCAAGACTATGATTATACAGTAAATAAACAGTTTTTAAATTATGTTGATGAAGAAAGGTGTAGATACTTACAAATCCAACCAGGTCCATCAGAGATTTATAAAATTCAAACTGAAACAAAAACAGAATCAAATCACAAGGATTATTCAGCATCCGTTAGTTTGAAAGTGTTTCCGTCATGTTTATGTTTTAGAGTTAGGATTGAAAGTCTTCATCCAGGTTTTTGTTTTTAACTTTATTTATTAGTGAAAGGGACCAAAAACATCCAGTAGTTTTTATCTAAAACGTAGTGTTAAGCGCAGCCCTTTAAAAAACTGTCAAAATAAAGCAAGAGTGAGTCACATCCTGTTTATGTTGTTAATAAAATATCCAGAAAAAGATAAAAAATTAGGACATAGTTTTAATCTGACAAACCTGCAGGAGCCTTTTTGTTTTCTGACTGCCTTGCTCATTTCATTAAAATATTTGTTTATTTAGCCAGTGAAAATAAAAATAAAAAGTTGGATGTTATTTACAATTATATTTAGAAAATAAAATAAAAAATGAGTAGCTTCAACTTGACATTTTAAGTCTTCACAAAATGAAGAAGTTTTGGACACAACTGTTGTAGCAGAAAGGCTTTTTGTATTGTGACAGAACGGAAAAGTACTGAGTGGGAATGTAACGCTGTTGCTAGGCAACGAAAAGAATTCCACCTATGGCCCCTATGGGGTTCCGTATATTTGCGCCTTACTGCTATAAAAGAAGTTCTCCAGTAATATCACAGTGCTCGCTCTTTAGTGGGTCACACAAACTATGTAAATGAACAACATAATTATTAATTAAACCATAATAAAGGTTCATTACATTAAACGTACTTACTGGAGCCATAAAAATCTTGCTGACGACAATCTGGATGCAGAGTTTCTGTCCATTTAGAGTCAAGGATTCTTTTAGGGAAGCTTCTTGCGCAGCTCGATGATTGGGCATGAGCACAAAAGCCTGAAATAAAAAATGTTGTCAATTAAAACAATTAATCAGGATAAAGATTATGCAGAGTTAAAGTAAAAAAGTCAGGCCCACCATGCATGCTTGAGGAATCACATAGATGTTTCTTTCCACGTATTGAAATCCGAGCAGATCTGCGATGTCGCTCTCAGTGTAACAGCCGTCATGATACACTGGCAAGTTTGTTATTAACAGCAGCCTTGTGTAAACTGAACTAAACTGAAACTGAAAACAAACGGGAGAAACAGAGTTGCACAAAGTTGGTTAGCAGTTCTCAAGGAAGGATGTTTGGATGTTTGGTCAATAAGCCTCCGAGTCTGCTTTATGAGCAATCATTTACACAGTACATTTACAATAAACAAATTCTAAGAGCACTCGTACACAGATTTATGTACAACTGAAGAGAAAAAATATATATTAAGGTTTTCAGAGAGTTTCAAAGACACAGGGACAAAGAAATTTGTTAAATGTGTGGCAGAGATGTGCAAAAAATCTAATATATTTTCTATTGTACCGGAACATGTCGGCCATACTAAAAACATTGGAAAAATCAGAACTTGAAATTGAATACATATGTTAGGAATGGAGAGGTACGGAAGAACATTAGGGCCACTGAAAAAAAATAAAAAGAATTTTGACTTTTCATCTCAGAAGATTAAAGTCAGAATTCTGTGAAAAAAAAGTCAAGATACTAATGAAAAATACATGAAAAAGTTAAAATACATAAAAATAGAAAAAATAAACTACATTAAAATAAAAGCAAAATCTAAAAATTTTTTTTACAAAGATTGTTTCAGTTACTTATTTGATGACATCGCTTCAGAAACATTTTATGGTTTCAGGAAATTTGTTTATATCTGTCCAACCCTGTTTGAGCCAGATGATTAATTTAATTTTAAGTTCATGAATCAGGGGAAAAGTGCTTGGATTTCCATCACCTCTTATCAATTAGAACAAACTTTGCAAATAAAAATAAAAATAATTAAACTTAAAGTGTGGGAAGAACCTTACTTTTGGTAATTTGATGGCATTTCTATCAAGGCAATCTGTAACACAAAGAGAAGGTTAGTAAAACAGAATTAGCATAAAAAAATTTATATTTTTCACTGTACAAACAGATTTCTTACTAATTTTTTGTGGCAGCAGAAGACCTTCCAGCCTCTCTCCGACGGTCAGGGAGCGATCCGTAGCTGAGGAAGAGGAAGAAGAGGAGGAAGAGGAAGAGGAAGAGGAAGCAGCTGGCTGCTGTTTGGACGCTACAATCGGTGTTGGGGAAGCGACGCTGACGGCTGCTGGAGGAGCATCTGTCTGAGTTTTCTGTACACTCACAGGAACTTCAGGGAACAAAAACAACATTATATTTGATTAAATCTAAACAAAAATTTATCAGTTTGTTGCTCTGAATGCTGGTTTTGTTTTATCAACAAACATGCAAAGAAAACAAACAAAATCTGGTGAAAAATAGTGTATAAAGAATTTAGAAGCAACCATTTTCACAGATTATTGTAGGATTTTTGAGGTAGGAGGATAGATACCCAGACCCATTCAATAAGTGATAATATTATTGATTTCAGTAACTCCATTACCAATTATGATGCTTACAGTTAATGACATCACAACATCTAGAAAATTACATCAGACTACAGCTGCAGCTAACAAATATTTTAGTAATCAATTATTGTATCAATTATAATGATGATTATTTGAAAATTACTGCACATTCTGCAGATTTTTCTATTTTATACAATATTATAAATACATTCAAACATCCAAATAACTCAATTTCTTATTTAAAAAAAGAAATTAAAAGTAACTAAAATGCAATAAGAGCATTTCTTTAGCGCATGGTTGATCATCTGCAGCTAAAATACATTGCAGGGTTGATATACTGATTACTGTTTATTAACTGATTAATAATTAGATAGAAAAGGTGCTAACAGGAGATCTTTTTTTTTTGTTTTGTTTTTTATACAGAATTTTAACTGGATGAAACTAACATTACATCACTTGAGAAGTTTTGGGTAGAACATATTTACAGATTTTTAGCTTAATTAAAACATGTTTAATTAAAGTTACTCAAGTAAATGTAACTAGTTACAACCCACGTCTGTAAACAAGAATCATCTGGATATATATTCTAATTGATTTCATATTACTGTATAAATTGATACGGTTTAAATGCTTGTTCAGGAAATCTTTCAACTTCTAGTTTGTAAACATTTGGACTCTCGGCACCTTTTGCTCCAGGTTTGGAAACTGATGAAGCTTTTTTAGCAGACGCCTTAGAGAAACAACGAAGGTTGCAGATCATCTTTTTACAGCACTGCACACGCTTCCTGAAGTCCTTCGAACTGTAATAAAACATTAAACATTTGACTAATGCAAAATATAACCTTATTTTTATAGAGGGAGAAAGAAAATTGTACAAATCTGAGTAATTGCATGAAAAAATAGTTCTTAGAAGTTAAACGTGACAAACATGAATCAATCAATCAAACTTTATTTGTATAGCACATTTCAGCAGCAAGACTTTTCAAAGTGCTTTACGTCAAATCAAACACAGAAACACAATGCAACATAGAATCAATAATCAAAACAGAACACTAAGTCAGATTCTGTCAATAAATTTATAATTGATTACGTTTCGAATACAACTCTAAACAAGTGGGTTTTTAGTTGAGATTTAAAGGAAGTCAGTGTTTCAGCTGTTTTACAGTTTTCTGGAAGTTTGCTCCAGAAAACTTGTGCATAGAAGCTAAATGCTGCTTCTCCTCGTTTGGTTCTGGTTCCGGGGATGCAGAGCAGAACCAGAACCAGAAGACCTGAGAGTTCTGAAAGGTTGATACAACAGCAGCAGATCTTTAATGTATTGTGGTGCTAAACCATTCAGTGATTTATAAACTAGCAACAGTATTTTAAAGTCTATTCTTTGAGCGACAGGTAGCCAGTGGAGGGACTTTAAAACTGGTGTTATGTGCTCTATCTTCCTGGTTTTAGTTAGAACGCGAGCAGCAGCATTCTGGATCAGCTGCAGCTGTTTGATTGATTTGTTGGACAGACCTGTGAAGACGCCGTTACAATAATAAATACGACTGAAGATAAATGCATGGATGAGTTTCTCTAGATCTGGCTGAGACATTAGTCCTTTAATCCTGGAAATGTTCTTCAGGTGATAGAAGGCCGACTTTGTAACTGTCTTTATGTGGCTCTGAAGGTTCAGGTCAGAGTCCATCACTACTCCCAGGTTTCGGGCCTGATTGCTGGTTTTTAGTTGTAATAACTGAAGCTGTGCACTGACTCTAGATCTATAACTCTTGATCTATAACTCTAGATCTATAACTCTAGATCGTTCCTCTTTAGGTCCAAAAATAACAACTTCAGTTTTGTTTCTGTTCAGCTGGAGAAAGTTTTGGCACATCCACACATTTATCTGTTCTAAGCATCTGTTCAGTGATTGGATAGGGTCAAAGGTCACCTGGTGACATTGTAATGTAGAGCTGTGTGTCATCTGCATAGTTATGGTAGCTAATATTATTTCCTGTTATAACCTTAGCTAGTGGGAGCATATAAATATTGAATAAGAGGGGTCCTACGATTGAACCTTGGGGTACCCCACATATGACCTCTGACCTCTTTGATGAGAAGTTTCCAATTGAAACAAAGAAATCCCTGTTCTTTACACAAGAGTGTCAAAGCTTGTTCCATTTTGAATGTATTTCTGCCCAGCAGCTCATCTTTGTATTGTTAACCCCCGGAAAAATGCTCTACGAGTGTGGTTTCCTGTAACTGCTTATTCACTTCACACACCTTGGTCAGCAGCCAGGTGTCTGTACAAAGATAAGTTTCTGGGCAGAAATACGTTTAAAAGATGGAAGAAGCTGTGACACCTGTAAGCTGAAATACAAAAACCTGCATTTTATGGTTGGTGTTTCCTGTCAACGTCTTCCTCCAAGAGGAAAGTGTAGCTCTGAGCAGAGAGCCATCTTAACCTTAATAAGAAGGACGTGTATAATAAAAATATACTTAATTGAATGAATAACCTGGTTAATAAAAAATAATAACAGTGAAAATAATTATTTTGGTTAACAGTACAAATTCCAGGAATTGTTTTTGCACCATCTATGCATCTAAAGATGTGTATAAAAACTGATATTCTGCATGATGTATTGAGAGAGTTTGTCTGATAGTGTCTGGCTGCACACATCCTCTCTCCTGTGCAGGTTGTTCTTTAATAAAGCTGTGTTTTTGTTTCATTTCCACAAGTAGCGTTGATCTAAAAGTTCACCTCAAAGTTCACCTCCAGGCGTTTAATCTTCAGTTCTATAGACTGAAGTCATTGTATAATACTGCTAATGTCCCTGGGTTCAGCCGGAGGCATTTTGCCCTGATTCAACTTGGAGATGAAGAAAAGTAAGGTAAAAATAAAAGTAAGAAAATCCCCCAGTCCTTTAGGTTTGAAGCAATCCAGTTATGATGTCGATAACGTAAATAAAACCATAAAAACTGTGACTTTAAAAATAACTTACAGGGAAAGTTATCAGTAAGGACGAGAGAGGGCAGGATAAGCCAAGTTCCTCCTTAAAAACTAAATTTAGTTTTTAAGTTTATTTTAGCAAACTTTTTAAAGGCCAACCCATTTCCTACTGTTACTATTTTTGAATGTTAAGAAACTCAGAAGAAAGTAGAGAATACTCACGACTCAACACGTCCAACTCTGCTCCTGTTGAGCAAAAAAAGTCAGATAAACAATAAAAAAATTGAAAAGTTGGTGCTTTTTATACATTTACAATGAAATATTTATGGTGGGTCAAGTGAAAAAGTGAAGTGAAAAATAAACAAAAAACCCCCCCCAAAAAAACGAAACAAATTTTTAAAATAGATTTTTCTGTTAAAGATGTTTTTTAAGATGGCATTTGTCCAAAATTACAAAAACACTGAAAAAAAAAAAATCCAACATCACATTTTAACAAGTGAACACACCGAATCTAACAAAACTTTTCAACGTGACGATTCAAAATATATCTACGATCAACATGAGCAACGATTTAAAAATCTGTTGCTGTTAGGGCTGCGGGAGAACAAGAGAGAGCAAGACTTTCAAGAACGGCAAACTTCCAACTTTATTTGCTAAAGTCAGTTTTAAATGTTAACTCTTAGATTATTTTCTTTTAAAAAAATGTTTTCTAATGTTAAAATTATGTTAAGGAAAAGAAGACAGAACAGTAATGTTTTTTTTTTATTCATCAACAATTATTCTACTAAAAAGTCTCCATAACTCTCCAACTTTAGTAGAAGTGTAAGTATTTCCATTTTCTTCACTGTTTTCTTTTCAAAACATACCAGATCCTGTGTGTTGATGACTCCTTTCTGGAGGCCATTTCCTCCACCACCTTCTTCACGCCGATGGAGTCAAGCATCTCAATGCAAATCTGAGGCAAAATAATGTTTTTAATAAACATCTAAACAGAACATTATGTAGAAAAAAATACTGTTTAAGAGCAACTTAATTTTAAAAATGTATATAGTGTGTAATAAATACAAACTACAATGGATAATTCAATAAATAAGTGCCGTGAAATATTTGCAAACTTCCAGTCAGCTAATTTAATAAACCTTGTGTGTATTTCACCAATGCATACCTTCTGTGTGAAATAATTCATAAATATGTTCAACTTGGACTCTAAATAATCACATCAAGCAAAAACTAAAACTGAAAGTTTTATATAACTTGGATGAAAGGGAAAGTTAACTTAATCTGACGTTTCAAGTTCAAAAGTTGTCAAAACAAATAATTTTCCAAAACACTCTGGTCATCACACAAACATTAGCCAAACAAAAGATCTGCATAACGTTGTAATTAAATTAATGGGAGGGTATAAAAGTTATCAAAATATTTTAAACCATTACAAAGAAAGGTCTAAACTGACTAAAGTTTGCTCAACAAAAATGTATGGGTTACAAAAAAATTGACATAGATGGTCACAACAGATGGATTAAAGAAAGATCTTATACTAATAAAAATTGTAATTATCAAAACATTTGCAAAAACTGCTAAATTCACGAGAAGCAAACGGCAACAAATCTGCATTTTAGAACAAATATGACCTCAATAAACAAGTTTTCCAAACATCACATTGCTGTGAAGAAACATTTAAAAAGTAGTTCAGAATGTGTTTGACTCGCTCACCCGGTTACCGAGCGGCAGAAAGTTGACAAAGTTTGCGATGGAAGCCACTTCCTTCATTACATCCTGGATGAGGCGCAGCTCTACTTCTGTGATCTCCACGCACAGAAGCCGCTCCTCCAGGGAACCCGGATCTGCAACATGCTGGAGAAAAAAAACAACAGGAATTTGTTCAAGTGACTCGCTTTATTTCTGTAAACCGCAAAAACACAAAGTCGTTTAAAATATTTTTTAGCTAGACATTTGACATTAGATAAAACTAACTTACAAGTAATTCTTTCAATACGATAAAAGAGCTTGTTTCAAGTTGGGGTGTCCAAACTGTGGCTCGGGGGCATTTTATGGCCCTTGACTGACTTTGTGTGGCCCCTGAATTCCCTTCAAGAATGAATTGTTGATGCAGATGGAAACTTTACATTTACTTAGTTAAAAATTATCACAGAAACTAAAAATTCTCTTACAATTGAACATGTTGGCAATAGAACCAATTATTTGTTTTTAAGTAAAAACAAGCTGCATTCTCCTGAAGCTCCCATCCTTCCAGTGACCTCTAATCTGAAGCTGACTTTGCTGTTTTTAATTACTTTATTAAACTTGACTGAAAACAGTAAGTGTTTTTTAAAAAAAGAGAGATGCCTCGTATCCTGATTCTATTGCTCAAAACTGACTGAAATTTGTAACATCTTTTCCAATTAACACCTAAATAAACTGCAAATCTCAAAATAACGTCTTACACATCCCTTTTCAACAACACTTTATTTGCTTAATTAAATTATTGCATGTCCAGTTTATTGTTTAGAAGGTGAGTCTAAACAATAGACTTATCTATTGTTTAGAATATATTTGAATATATTCATAAAGGAATATAATTCCTTCATGTTGATGAAAAAATATGTCTGCATTGGCAGATTATTTCACCTGTAAAGACACATTTTTCCCATTTTATAAGTGAAATAATCTGCCAATGAGCAAGTATATTTCATCAATATTAAGGAATTATTTACTTAAACCATCTCCTATATCTTGATAAAAACTTACTTGTAAGTTAGTTTTGTCTTATTTCAAGTCTAATAAGATATGTATGAATAATATTTTATGTTTTTTGTAGTGTGACTGCAGATTTGACAAAAAGATGAGTGAACTCACCGCATTGCTCCATTTCATCATCGTTTGGTACATCATTTCCTGTGAAAACAAAATGGCAGAGCAAGGGGAAATCATTCCTACAAAACCACATTTTATTTAAAACAATGGGAGTTTTTCCATCCATATATATCCAAAAAAGAACATTAACAGTTTGGAAATCAGCAGCAAATATGGTCTGTTTTTAATGGATAATGGAGCACAGACAGGTTTCCATACTTCAGTGTTTTTAATGGATAATGGAGCACAGACAGGTTTCCATACTTCAGTGTTTTTAATGGATAATGGAGCACAGACAGGTTTCCATACCTCGGTGTTTCCAGGTCGAATACCCTGCGTGACCAAGTGGATGAACACAGGCGACTTCTTCACATAAAACGGCTCTGGGGAAATATTCAGGATAAAATTGCTGAACGCCTCCCAGTCGCAGAAAAACACAAAGGCCTGGAGCGGACGAGAACAAAGAGGGAAAAACAAAGAGGATATATAACTTTGGGTTAGTTAGAGCCGAACATCAGAGTGTGTTTTAATCAATCTATCAATAAGTTTAGTCACATTTAACAAATTTCATCAGTAATGTACAAAAACATGCGATATAAACCTTTCTCAATAATTATTTTTTGTGGTTGCATACAATAAATTAAGAATATAAGTTGCAAACAATTTATCATTCTCAGAGTGAACTAGTTACATTTACTTAAGTTACTTATTTTTGAAAAACCTTACTTTTAGGAGTTTTTCTACTAGGTTGTACTTGTTTCTTTTACTTGAGTAATTTTATTATGAAGTATCGCTACTCTTTCTGTATTTTCTTCCCACTGAATTAAAAACAAACATGTTTTAACAAAAAATTCAACAGACAGACACACACCTGCAGTTTTTGTTAAAGTTTCATAAGTTTTTATTAATCGAAACTGATTTGGAAAATTGCTCTTTTGCCTGATTCTGTTTTTTTTTTTTTTTTTTAATTATATGAATTATTGTCTTTTTCATCAAAATTTCCACTTAGCTTTATATTTTGCTCCGTCTGTCACTTTTAAATATTAAATCATTGATAACACTTGGTTCTAAAAAATGTTTTTTTGGCAAGTTGTCTATGTTTTTTCAACTGAATTAGGATTATTTTGCAGCCCTGAATCCAAAAATGACACAAATTTTTCTCAATCAGGTCAAGTTTTTATTATAATTTGATTTAGAGAAATTCAATCTTCTGGCTAAATTGATGACATTTTGGGACATTGTCAGTTCATTTCTATAAATATTTCTCATCCAAAAAAGGTTTTAGGACAAAATAAATTATTTTCTGACAGAGTGTATTAATTACATGATACACACTTTGATTTCTGTAAATTTAGTAATAAACACTGATAAGGGTAAGTACATGTAAATTTAACCATATGTCATGAACGTCCGTTACGTTTCAGTTCAGGTTCTTCAACCGCCTCGTTTGCTCAGCATCAGGGATTTCTCCAACAGCAATCAGCCATCATGACTGCATACCAAACTAATATGCAGCTCAGTTCAGAAAGTTGACCTGATTGAGCAAAACCAATCTGATTTTTGGATTCAGCACGTCTTGGAAAATAAAAACTTTTGCTTATTTACTGGGAAGAATGAACTGATAACGAAGGTTTCTCACTAAGTGTTATACTTATGGAACTGATAGAGGTTTCAGTGAAGAGGTTTTTTCTTCTCTTTCTGTTAGGTAAATTGTATTACTAGTATTATCAAACATTCATTGTATCATGTAGTTTTGTAGTTACATTTAGATAATGTTTACTTATATGCTTTTACTCTTTTACTCTTAGTATAAGTAAAGTTTCTGTGTGTTGAATAACTTTGATTCCTTCCTGATGCCTCCCTTGGAAAGAGAGCAGTGAGGCCTTCCTGAGCGATAGCAGTGACAACTACTCCCAGCAGAGTTTATTGCCCTGCAAGAAACTCTGCTCTCCTTTGTTTGTTAGATAGCTATAAAGCCGTCGCTGTGAAGACATACAACTTGTTCTGCTCGACGCCGTGCCTGGAACAGAAGAATCTAGTGTGTAGATAACATGTGTCTAGATAGTGATTGTCATTAGCGCTGCAACTATGTGATGGTTTGTTTTCTTTGAGAGTTGCATCCTATGTGAGAGGGATCCTAAATGCAATAAAAAGAGAAGCAGACTGATAAAAGGTAGGAGATTGTAACTAAAGCACTGTCTGTTCTTATGGAGTATACAGAATAACAGGTTCTTGTGTTTAATTAATTTTGTCTTTGATAGGTGTTTGAACCTGACACTTTCCAACCGAAACTCCTTTGATTTAGGGACAGAGGTACCATTAACCAGAGATGGGAGAAACTGAGATAAGCTGAGAGATGGGTGGAAGGCAGCATGTACCTGCTAAGCTATAAAAGGAGAATTGTATGTGTTAAGTTTCACTTCTTCTTCCTTCTTGCTTCATTTTTCTCACATGCTGATCTCTGATTTTCCAGATAAAAAAATCTAAAGACAAAAGTGCATTTCTCTGATTTATTCAGTGTCTCCCTTTATCAAAACGAAAAACAATGTTCCTAAACAGTACATCACAACCTCAGACCATTTTTGAGCAGTTGACCAGTGTAATTTGATCAGTTACTCAGTACTTGAATAAACTTTTTACCAAATACGTTTTTACTCTTCTTGATGGCTACTTTTTACTTTTACTCTAGTAAAATCATGTTGCTACTGTTACTTAAGTAAATGTTTTGGGTACTCACCCACCGGTGGTAATTCTAATTCATGCCAACTGTATTTATCTGAAAGGTAGAGTGAATTACAACCAGAGCAGCTCCTTACCCTCCTCTGCAGAGGGAGGACCACGATGTTGTAACAGAGAGTCTCAAGGTTCTTCTTGGGGAAATAAGGCCACACCAGCTTGGCGACGTCTTCAGTTTTGTAGTATCCCTCTGGTAAACCCGTCAGCATTATGGTGCAGAACACAGAGGATGGGTGGGTAATCACCTATCGCACAGTTCATAAGTAAATATTTTTGAAATAACAGAAGGTAAAATATTTATACATGAGGATGTAATGCAGAGTGCAAGCAAATAAAACACATTACAAGACTAAAGTTCAAAAGAAGATACAGATGTGTATATAAAGAACTCCACACCAAATTAATGCAACAGCAGCTCCTAATGCTGGCCCAAAAGAGATTACCAGTTTCTATTTACATCCCAGCAGAAATAAGTAAGTCACGGATATTTAGCAAACCCAACTGTCACATATTTACGCACGTCATTTATATATTTATTACAGAGCTCTCAGCCTTCTCTTTAACACATTCATGTACTCGTTTCATACATTTTTAATGTGTGATAAAGCTTTTCTTTTGCATTGAATTTAGACAGAAGCCCCATAACACAAATCAAACAGTAATTAAAGGTCATACAGCGGAGATGGTAGAAAACTACAAATATTTTAGGACTATTTTGGATAATAAGTTCAAATTAATCTGCAATTCCAAGTACCTGCAAATAAAGGGCCAGCAAAGATTGTTTTATCTAAGAAAGCTCACAAAGTTTCAGGTTGATAATAGGAATGATCTTATTTTTATAGATCATAAAATTCACAGGTTGGTACAATCGATAGTAGCCACACAGGCGCACCCACTAGAAGGAAACAAACCCACCCAGTACAACACTTTCATTCTATTGGCTGAGAGGTTGCTAGGCAACTGTGCCAAACGGTGATTCCGAAAGCGAGCAGAGAGTCCGAGTAGAGACTAAGTGTGAGCGCAAGGAGAAGTTTTGAGAAGAAAGAGATGAAGTCCTTATTTAAATGAAAATGTTTGCTCTTGGATTATGGCAGGAAAATTCCCCCATATCAGTTAGTTTTTCTTATTTCAAGTGGACCAAGATATTTGCACAAGAAACTGGACTAAAAATACTTGGTAAGATTTTGTGTTTTTGCAAATATGTGACCCATTTTGTCCTGTTTTGGTTAGAAATCAGTAAGTTTAAAATGAGGTTTGTGTGTAAGGATTGCTCACCGAAAAAACTTGGTTCCAGTGGATCGTCAGATAATCTACAAGCAAAAAGCAACAACAACAAAAGAGTAAATCCAAGAAAATTATTTACACTACAACATGTAAATTGTGTTTCTCTTACTTGGGATGTTAAACCAAGGAGAGGCAGTTGGAAAAACATAGGGATGTGTTGTCATGGTCACCCAAAACGGTGAAAATGTGCCTACAGGGATGTCATATTTCAATGTTGGTGTTCCTGCCCCAGGAATGATCACATCTTGGTCTGGAAGTGCTTTCAGTGGCAGTAATGGTGCTGAACAACCAAAAACAAGATCAGTGGAGAAAGATCATAAACAAACTGTTTGATTTTTTCCAACAAAAAAGAGAAACCTTTAGTGATTAAGATGTGGGCAGGATAACTAGCGTTAGTATTCACTACGGAGAGCGAATGATTGACAGCACTAAGACCCACCTCCTGGTTCTGATTGGTTGTTTCTAGTGCTTCTCTCTTCTTTTTTAAAAAAAGATTTTATTGGCTCTAGAGGCCTTTATTTGATAGTTAATTGACAGGAAAGTTGGTAATGAGAGAAGGGAAAGACAAAGGTTGCCAGGCCGGGAATTGAACCTGCAATGGCCAAGTCAAAGCCTCCAACATGGGTTGTGCTTAACCCCTGCACCACCACAGCACACCCTAGTTAGTGCTTCTTAAGGTTTTTCTCAGTTTGTCCAAACAATTTTTGACAAGAAAATCTATGTTTTAACCAAAAACTCACCAGACACAGACACACACCTGCAGTTTTTGATAAAGTTTCATAAGTTTTTTATTGAAAGGAACAGATTTGGAAAGTTTTCTTTTCGCCTGGTTTGGTTATTATTTTTTGTTAATTATATCATTTATTGTCATTTTAATCCTTAAAATGTCAACATTTCCACTTTGTATTTTGGTCCATCTGATGAAGCATTTTTTAAATATTAAATGATTATTGGATTTATTTCTTAGTACTTGAGTAAATTCTTTAACAAATACTTTTTTACACTTACTTGAATAATGTCTTGGATGGTTATTTTTTACTTTTATTTGAGTAAAAAAATATGCTGAAATAGCTCTACTCTTACTTGAGCACAATCTTTTGGTACTCTGTCCACCTCTCATGTAAAAAACATATTTTTTATAAAAGTTCCAAACTGCAGTTAATACGTTCATAAATCAGCATTTCTTACGTTGTGATTCCTCGAAGCTCTTTGGTACACTCAGGCGTTGAATCATGTGAGTAAAGCCAACCTTCAGGAGGCTGTACCAAACTCCGAGGCGATCGGCGTCATAAACGGATTCAAACTCAATGAAAACCTAAAATTCACAAGAAAATGTAAAAACACCAGAAATCTGTGTGAAATCTGAGACATAACATGAACTTTGTGTTTAAACCTTGTTGAGCAGAGGCAGGATGTTTCTGACGCCTCCAATCTTTCTCAAAGCCTCTCTGACAGTGACGGCGTCGCTCGGCGAAATGTTCTTGATGAAGATCACATTTGACACCTCAACATTCTGCTCCAACAACACACAGAAAACAATTAAACAAAAGCACTAGTTCCTGAATTTCTTCTTATGTTAGCTGAATTTTGATGTTTAACTGAAAACGTCTTTGAGTTTTAGGGTATTCATAGTCAGAAGCAGCATCTTCAACTGATTTTTATCTAACATTCGACTCCGATATTACAGTACTGTTTAATGCAAGTTCAGCCTTTATCCAGTGGTTCGTTCATTAAGTTTAACATGCTGGATTGCAGATTGATTTTTCAGCTGAGAAATGAATCTGTATTCCAGCAGCTGTCATTTATTTAAAGACCAAAGTCAAAAAATGAAGAAAGAAAGATCTGATCGTCATACTTACGAAAGATGCTAGATTCATGATCAATTCATAAAGGCCAGGCTGAAAGGAAAACAACAAAGTGAGCAGATGTAAAGCCAGAGCGCACAAAATGGAGTAACAATAAAGAACAATTTTTTATCTATTCAGTCAATAAAACAATTAAATAATACCAGCATCTTTCTCAAAAGAAAAAAAAAACTAAATCAGAAAAACGTGATAAAAATTGTTTGAATTATTATGTTTTGTTATCTTTCTTACATTAGTAGTTTTATATTACTAGTTGTTTTTTATTTAAAGGTTTAGTGTTCTCATCCCAGAGAGGAGGAACTTGTTAAACTGTGTGTAAGACATAACTAACCTTTCCTTGACCTCAAGCATGTTTTTGCAGGTGCTTCTTTAGGAGAACATCCTGAGATACTCCTTAGTTGCCTCTAATTGCCTGTGTGTAGAATTTAGTTTCTGTTTCCCTTCCTTGTTGTCAGGGCAGCCCCCCTTTTTGTTAAGATCACTCTCCCACTTTCCACTCACTCCCTTCCTCTGCTAATAAAAAGAAAAGCTCTGCAGCAGAATGGCAGAACGCCAGGAGATCAGCTTGTAGGATCCTCTGTGCCTTCTCAATTCTTGCAGGAATTTGGTTGAAAACTAAGTGTTGTGGTTCTTGTGGTTCTTTTTATATAGGTTGAGAAAATACCTATCAAAAATGGATAATACTTTTTGTAATAATTAAAAAACATTTTTGACTCTACAGCAATGAAAAATAAAACATTTTTCAACAAATTTACACTGGTATTTTAACTCATTGAGGTTGGAAAACCAAACTACCATCAACCTAAACTTTATCTCCCTCCACAAATGTTCTACCAGATTCTACTTTCAGTCAGACGAAAGAAACATTTAAATCCAACTTTACAGCCTAGACATCCATGTTTTTGGTTTTTATTTTTACATTTCAAGTAACCAACATGTACTTACCAGTGTCATTGAAATGTATTTTTTCACAACATACAAACAAAGTTTGTGTTGTTTGAAGATGAGGTGGTTTTCTTCCGACGCCTTAACCAGGTCCGTCAATGACTCCTTACTGGGCATCAGCACAAAAGCCTAAAACACAATAAAAAGTAAATTACAAAAAAACACAGACAATTGGTCATTAGATATTCCTCCAGTAGCAAACAAGAATTGACCTAAGTACTAAGTACTGAAATCCACAGTGCACATTGCTAAAGCAAGTAAAAATAAAACCACCAACGAAGTCATTCATGTTCCATAAAAAGCTTTTAAAAGCACTCAAGCCGTCTTCTTGCTACATCTGGTGAAAGCAAAACATCACAGAAGTAGAAAACAGACATGTAGACAAACAACTGTCAATTTATGGGAGATTTAGTGAAATCACTTGGAGGACGAATAGATTATTTAACAGCAGCGTGAGCAAATAAAAGATTGGATGGAAGAACAGACAACTTTTAGACAAAGTAACAGAGAGACACTTGCTTACTGATCCAGCTCGGGAAAATACTTGGATAACATTTTCAGACTTTCCCAGGCTGTCTAGGAACCTTGGATGCCAGTGATAAATATAAACATAACTAAAGCAGCCTGGCGCTTACCATGCAGCCTTGAGGAAAGATAAAAATCCTGTCGTCTGAGTATTGAAATCCAAATGTGGAGAGCAGATCCACAACGTCCTTCTCACTGTAGCTGCAGCTGTCATACGAGGGCAGGTTGGTGACTAGCAGCAGCTTTGGGTAAACGAAGCTGAACGGCTGAGAGGAAATAAAAGAAACAGAAACCTATTAACAGAAGGAAATTCCTTGCTGGTGTTAGTGTAGCACTTTAGCATTAACGGAACTAATGTTTGATTAGAACTTTAGGGCTAGCGCAGCTAACGTTTTAGCTAGCGGTGCCCACCACTGATTCACTTAGAAATATACACTGATCAAACATATCAGTGCAGAAAACCTTCACATAATGATATAAACCAAATTAGCATTTTATTTATGTGACTTCATTAGAAATGGTAAACTTAAGTTTAGTCAAAGTGAACAGAAAAGACAGAAGGATGAAACTGACCCTGGGCTCCAGGATGCTTGATGCCAGAACAAAGTCTGTGGATGGAGTCAAATTGTAGAAAGCAGTGAAACCCAAATCCTTGTAATTATCTTACCAAAACAAAATATGTCTGACAATCACCTTTGCTGTTTAGGTTTAGTTGATTCAGGTAATCAGGAACAATCCTCTCCCCAACAGTCAGCTGCTTTTCACTCTCTTCTGTTGCGCTTTCAGTGGTTGGACTGGTTGGCTTTGCAGTACCTTTACCGGATAGAAAATATCAAACAAAAATAAAAATGTAAAAAAGTGCTAATTAATTTGCAGGTGAAAAGGGTAAAGAGATATCATTTTTATTGTCCAGTTGTCTTCACCTGTTTGATTTGTTTCCATCTCGATTGGACCTTCAGCAGAACTTCCTGCAGTCGGTGGTTCTGTCTGCTTTTCGTTGGACTTCAGATTCTGTGCAGTCGACGTTGGATTCGCCAAAGTTTTTATTTGGACAGAGGTCTCTGGATTTTCACTGGCCATTTGTGTCAGAGGCGAACCGGTTAAAAATCCCCCCACTGCCGTCCCAACTCTTGGCGGATCTTTAAGGTTTTGCGCTTGTTCTTCCATATTTACTGGCTCTGGCGCTCCACTTGTTCCCAACTCAACATTTTTCACATTTTCCATCTCACTACTAACTGTGTTAACTTGAGTTTGTTTTGTTGTTTCAGACTGTTCAGGTGTAACAACTTCTTGAAGGTTTGTTGTTGAGATTTTGGCCTTGAGAGTCTGTGTGTCAGACTCAGATGGTTTTGCTTCAACTTCTTCCATTTTCTTGCTGCAGGGTGGAAGATTTTCATCCTGCACAATCTTTGTTTCTGATATTTTTTTCACTTTACCCAGAGAAGAGTCATTATTTTCTTTCAGCCTTAGTGTTGTTGCAGTCGGGATCTCTTCCTTGCCTTTTGATTTTTGTCCAGGGTTACTGGGACTGAGTGTCATTTCCAGCTTTGGAGCTTCTTTCTTGTCTTTAGCTGATTCTACAAACTGTTTTGCTGCCACATTGACTGTTTTCCCAGTTTTAACTACCTGCTTCTTGGAGATACACTTTACTTTGGAAGCCAAGACTTTGGCTTTTTTCACAAGCTTGACTGCTGTATTCTTTTTGGACTTTTTTTTGATAGACAAAAGCGTTTTAAGTGGCAGGAGAACCATGTTTCTAGCAGAAACAGACTGATGGGGCACAGCGGGCTTTCTGCGAAGGAAATGAAAGACAAAAAGGTTTAAAACCGTATTAAAAACAGTCACTATCTCTTTTTAAAAGTCTTAAGACTATCATGACACACTGGATGACACCATCAATTGTTGACAAGCAATGCTAATCCACCTCATTTGCTTATGCTGCTTCTCTTTAAATCTGTCAGGCTGTTTGGTTAGAAAGACGTTGGAGTAGGGGATAAACTCCTGGGATTTGGAATCGCAGTTCCATGGACGTCTGACATTAAAACCCGTGATTTATTTAAGCTTTTTGATGCTAATTAGCTTGTGCCAGTTGAAAAAAACCCAATAGCTTGTCGTCATAGTAACTGTCCGAAAGCACAAAAAGTATATAACAATTCTTAACCATTTTTATGGTTACTATGAATAATAAATAAAATTGTTCTCCTTAGAACTTTTTACAGTGTGTTCAGTTGTAGATCCCAGTTGAAATGCAAAAAATGTGATGAATATCTTAAGCTACTGTATCAGTGTGATTGTAGAAGAACTTACTCTCGACTAAGATTTTTCTGATCCCCTGGAGACGCAGATAAAGGAGCCTCTGAAACTCTGTCCTACAAATCAATTTATTGTGAATTGGTCAGGTTATTGGTAACATGAGAACACTACAGTACACAGAAGCAAATTCATATTAACTGTAGATACATACCTGCTTTGCAACAAATTTGAGGGAAACTCCTTTTATCTCAAGGTTTTTTAAACTTTTAAGCTTGGCAGCATCTTCCTCTTTTTCAAAACACACAGTCGCCTACATGTATGGAAAAAAAATAGGACTGATTTAACTACTTTCACACAAGTGCTACAAGCAGGAATAATTGGCAAGCAGAAGAAATGCAGACAATTTTAGTTCCCTCATTTTCAGAACAAAGTATTTTTTAGTTAAACATTTTAGATTATTCCCAGTTCTTTTACTGGTCAATGACGTTTTTCATTTTAGTGCAGCTTCTCTTATTCTGTAATGCAACTTGTTTGATGACAGATCATCTACCTCTGAAGATGTCGCTCCTGTTAGTTTACTAAACTGTTAGTTTACACAGGGTAAAATACTTTTACTAGAGTTTCGGTTTCCATGGCATTTTGGTTTCCATGGAAACCAAACTTCTTAGTTTTTATTTTTTATAAACCAACCATGATCAAGTTTAGCCCTGAAGCATTTCAGTTTTAACACCCTGATGTGCCGGCGGGACTATTGCCGCCCCGGACGAACACCGAACCGGACACAGAGCCATAGAAGTACTAACCGGATCACGCAGTCCGACCAGAGGTGAGAGTCATTCACTGTGTCATTTACGAAGTTGAAGGCGGCGGCAGCAGCAAACACCAGCTACGGCCAATTCTGCCCTCTTCCACTGTTAAGTCCTCCTCATCTTCATTACCTCTTATGGTTTCTACATCCCGATCGATTTCAACGCGCTCCGGTTCAATTTGAAAAGGCTTAAAGACGTTACTCGTCACTGTTTTGCTAAGTGCTAACGCTGTTGGACCGTTAAACGTCATTTACCCACAATGCATTGCAGCGGGATCAACACGGCGACGTTCGTGTGATAACATTTTATTAAAATTGCTAAAAAGTAAACAGCACACAGTATTACTACTGTATTGTTTTTACATCCAAAATAAATATTTCTCAAATAAAATATATTTTTACAACTAATCATGGATCCTTTTGAAAGAATTTTGCATGTCTACTCAGTTTACAAGGATAGTGTGATTACTGCATGAAGAAACTCATCACATCAATAAAGTGTCTCATATTTCCTAGTAATGTAAAAAAAAAAAATAAATCAGAAACATTATAACAATTTGATTGTGTGAGATTTAAACATTTTTATGTTTTTTGCCAAATTTCCTCAAACTAAGCCAATACTTTAGTTTTATGCTAATTGTTTACAGGTATGAAGTAGATATGGATGGGGACTAAATACAGAGCCTACAAAGCATGCAAATATTCTAATTCAACTAAGCTTATTTGTAATTAGACTAAAATATGACAAAAAAAAGGTAAATTTTGTTCCATTTTTATCACGTTTTAGTAAATGTGATTTTTATCCAATTCTCTTGTTGAAATTCACGCAAAGATACTGTGGAAAGTAAAATATGCACAGAGCAAGGCAAAAATATTCACATAGCATTAAGAGACAGATCTAGGGTTTATCCTTCATTTTCCATACCTCCTGTTTAGACTTAAACAGTAAGAGGGATTTGGTCTTTCCAAAGGACTCCATGGCTGCGATCACATCACCATGGGAGAGAGTATCAAAATTGCCTCTGAGCCTCAACATGGTTGGAGGTGACGGTTTACTGCGATGAACAAATGGAGGCTGGGGAGAAAAGAAAGAAATAAAAGTAAAATGTAAATTTGGCTGGCTGTTAAAAACAAAATAAGCCGCTTAAAGAACTTCAGCTGCTGTTATGAATGACAAGTGATGAAATATAGCAGCTGGATTTAAATATTGTCCACAACAGGCATCAGAATCCAATATATTTGTGGTTTTCTTCCTCTCATTGCTGAGCAAAACATGAGGGTAACAGTGAAGTAAGAGAAAAGTGTGTTTTCTATGATATATTGATACATATCTGCAGTCAGTTAAGGCAGTGAGGCAGCAAGAGAGTCCAAGATTTAAAGCTTTTGACACAACTGTCTGATTGGTTAATAGGAAACTAATATCTGACATGCAAATATCAAGAATATGAAACCCAAACACCAACCTTGGGTATAGTCGTAGAACTTTCCCCACTCCTTGGAATGTTATGTTGCACCAGATTCAAATTTGTGTCCAACGTTAACTTTGTTGGATTGAAGGAAGATGACGAGGAAACAGATCTTAGCCTGTTGCCTCCTGATGATGTGGAAGCCTCCATCTTGTTGGTCATTGATGATGATTGTGATGATGAAGATGCCCGTTTTTTAGCTTGCTCAGCCAGTACAGTATTAGCTGAAGATGTAAGCACACTGGCAGTGTTTAGCTGCTCTGGCACAAAAGATGCTTGAATAATAAACCAAAAAGAAAGTACTTGTTGTGGTGCATAGCAAAACTAAAAAATCAAATCCAATACAGTTCAAGTAACTCCAACTAGTATTTTGCTTTAGAAAGCATAGAAAAATATTTGGTCAACTGTGCCCAATAGACTGACTAATACTGGGAGCGTCCAATGAAATCCAGGGTCTCCCATAGAAAACCTGCTGAACCTGGTGCTAGGGGGCAATAGGGCAGTCCGCCAGGGGCCCACCATAATTTTGTGTTAACAAATGTTAAAAGTTACAAAAATTCTGAACTGCATGAGCAGATATGGAGATAATTTGTCAAAAGGCAGGTGCAGGGACGGAGCAATTGGTGTGTTTTAATTTATCATGCGATTAATTGATTTATTGCTCATTGTGACAGGCATGTGGCTGATATGCATCATTGTAAAAACAAACCTGACTTCATGAGTTGCTTTGTTAGAATTTGTTCACTGCATGGCTTCTTTTTCGAGGATTCCTCCAGGAACAGCTGCCGCCTATGGCTTCCACTTACTGAAGGCCGCTCCTCACGCTTCTTGGATAAGCACTGCTTCCCATCATTTCCTCTTGGCGATGACTGTGTCTTCTGATTCTTCTGCGGTGAATGTTGTTTGTCACGACATAATGACTTTTGCTTATCAGCCCTTAGTGGTCTTGTTGGAGACAACTGTTGCTCACTGCTCCTTCTTGGTGAACGTTGTCGGTCACGGCTCCTTCCTCGTGACCTCTTTCTCTTCTCACTTCTTGAAGACAACCATCGATTGGGGCTCCTGCTTGACTGCTGTTTTTCATCACTATGTTCTCGTTCTCTAGTACGTGAGAGTTGCTCCTGGACCTTCCTTGGGCCAGGAGCAAGTATGGGCCTGTTGGAAGGATGGCGCAATTTCTCAGTATTTTTCCTTGGAGACGATGGTATATCGGAGCTCCTTCTTGGTAAACCAATAGTCTTAAACCTTCCTTTTGGTGACCCTCTCTCCCAATCACTTGAGCGTCTCTGATAGTAGGAGAAAATACGGCGGTTGTGCTGTGGAGATGTAGATCTAGAACGAGACCTGATGGAAACAAAGTAGGTTTTAATAATCTTTAACTCTTGGAAAGATAAACCTGAAACTATGGATACAAATTGACATCTTTATCTCTAAATTTAAATATTTAATTGACACAAACCTGTGACTGTGCCTGGGGCTGTGAAGTGATTGTGTCCTTGTGCTCCGTGTTCCCCTTCGACCTTCAGAGCTGCGGCGTCGATGAGGGCTGTTAGAGCGAGAACTACTGCTAGTAATGGCCCTTCTACGCCTAAAACTACAGCGTCGATAAGGACTTGTAGAGGGAGAACTACTGCTGGTGGAAGTTCTTCTACGCCCAGAACTGTGGCATTTGTGAGGACTTTTAGATCTAGAACTACTGTTGGTGGAAGTTCTTCTACGCCCAGAACTGCGGCGTTTGCAAGGACTTTTAGATCTAGAACTACTGTTGGTGGAAGTTCTTCTACGCCCAGAACTGCGGCGTTTGCAAGGACTTTTAGATCTAGAACTACTGCTGGTGGAAGTTCTTCTATGCCCAGAACTGCGGCGTTTGCAAGGACTTTTAGATCTAGAACTACTGCTGGAAGTGGTGCTTCTATGGGAAGAGCTGCAGCGTCGGCGTGGGCCGTGAGAGCAAGACCGGGAATGAGTCCCATCACTGGTTTTCTTTTTATGATCATGGGCAGTGTGGTCAGGAGATGAGGAAGAAATCTTGATACTTCTAATGGCATCACTATACAGGAAAAGAATAGCGAAACTTACCATCAGTTATAGATATATTCCCTATATGTCATTGTTGATTGTGTAAATACAGAAATATACCTTTGGCCTGGTACGTTGCCATCCCACTCTGGGTGTCTGTGGAATATTTACGAGTACTATTAAATAACACTGATTTACCGTAAGAGGAAAGGTGTAACCACAACTCTACATTTTACCACTTTATTAGAGACCCCGGGTCAATTGTTTTGTAGCACAAATAGTAAATCAGCCAATCACAGGATAGCAACTAAATCTACTTAGACTTAGTTGTGAAGGGGAAGGCAAACTCGGTGAAGTTCAAGCCAAGATCCAGAAACAGAAAAGCAAGGAGACATAAACTAGTTTAAATATGGTGGAGTTGTTGGTGCCAGATGGTCTGGTCCAAGTATTTCCAAAACTTCTGATCCACTGTTTTTAAAAAGCCATTCTGTTTAAACAGAATGCCTAGAATAATGGACAATATCAAGTGATCAGCTAAAGTGGTCTGTGGGTTTATGGGGTGACACAAAATACAGCTTTTCTATACGTCTATAGTGTCAATGATTCACTGGCAACATGTTGGACTGATGTAAAATGATTTAAAATGGCAAATTTTCATATGAGGCTCCAACAACAGATCAGAAAAGTATATCATTCCAGTACAATTTTCTTTAAAATACTTTCATTGCACTTTGAATAATATTGCTGTCCATTTACAAAAATTGGGTAAAACATTCCTTTTTAAACTAAAAATATGCCAGAAAAAAATCCAAAAACTGACTGTTCCCGAAGACGTTTGCAGTTCCCAACGTGTAGACTGGTTTGCTGGTGGTCAGTCCAATCCTAGCGGTCACAATAACGAACATATGGAACCGTCATTAGTATAACATTAATTTAAAGTTTACACTGTAATTTCTGAAGGCAGAAATGACTTTTGACTATGACTATTTTTGCTTCCCTCATGTCTTAACCCAGTATTTCTTTGAGATCTCCCCTAACTAGAAAAAACAATTGACTCACCTTCAATTGGGAACAGTTTGTCTTGCATAAAGAACAGGTATGTGGAAACTTCCTGGGTTTGCTCACAGTACAGTCATGCATCTTGGCTCGTGACGGCAGACCCTTGAAGGTTGGAGGTTTTACTGGAGACTGGTGCTTAGATCCTTGTGTATCAGTGGTCTTGACCAGATCCACGGTTGGGACAGATGAAGAAATGACATTGTTGCCAGAATGTAGAATGGGATTTGAAACTTCTGCAACAGTGGGGGTGAAAGAGGGAGCAGGAACTTGTCTCAAAGCAGTGGGCTCTGCAGGCTGCATATCTTGTGTGATCTGCAATTGTGACTGCTTCTGGGGTGCCATCTGTGTGATCTTTGACTTTTGTTCTTGGGCTTTACTTTCTGTGTGAACAAGAACAGGTCCGCCTGAACGTTCACCCTGGCTTATATTACTTGGTGACTGTGGTTTTGATGTAAATGGGTGATTTGGTGCTTTTACAAGTGGAGACTTATAGAGGCCAAACTTCGGTGATACAATGTCCCTGCTTTTATTTTGTAGAGAAAAGGCAGGGATGCTTGATTGCAAAGTCTGGTTTGATTGAGTCTCCACTTGTTGGGCCGGAGCTACAATATTGCTTGTTGAGCTCAAGCAGGTAGTATAGCCCAGCTGGTCATGTGAAGAAACGGAACCACTGGTGTTTAATTCTAGGTGTTGTTCAGGCACTCTTTTAGCCTCACTGCTAGTCTCATTGTTCGCCAGCACAGTGAATCCACAACTCTGAGCCTTACTGAGAAAGTTCTCAACAGTCTTATCCTCAACATTTGTATTTCCATCCCCAGATGTGTGACAACTGGTTGATGGTGGTTCATCATGAAATATCATTGGCTTTTTCAAATGATCAATTCCACTTGAACTTGGTTGAGACACAGAGTCTGACGTGGCCGCAGTTAGCCCTCTGTTGGCATTCTTCATACGAATCTTTTGTAAAGTGTAGGGTAGCTTCTCAGCTGTAGTTTCCTCGTCAGGGTAATTTATGAGTTCATTCAAGTCTTCTTTTTGAAATCCATAATGCAATAAAATCTTTTCAGCTATCCAAGGTGTGAGCACAAGCTCATGGGATAGAGGTTGGCCGATTGGTTGAGCTGCGTAATGATACGGTTGTAAAGAAGACTCTGTGGAATTGTCTTTATTAGAACTTCTGTAATCTGGGAAACAGTTGAAAGAACTACTCCCATCACAAACATTGGATTGTTGATGATATTGAGAAGCTGATGAGACCGAAAAGCTTGACTCTGTTGTGGCACCTTGACCAAAAGATTGGTATGTTATTTGATTTCTGGCAGAAATATTGAAGGTACTCTGTAAATGAATGTTTGAAGTGGTTTGACTTGGTTCAGGCCTGTTGATTGCAGGCAAACTAGATCCATCAAATGACTGTCCAGGGAAGCTTATGCTGGATCCAGGTCCAAGATTAGGTATAGTCCTCCATATGGTCCCCTGTGTCTGTCCAGTAGAGAGTCCATTTTGTCCCTGAGAGGCATTTATATTCCCAGAGGCAAATGGATTATACATGGGATGAGACATGATGGTCAGCAGTTTTAATTAAGGAAATGTGATAGATTTATGGCCACGGCAGTTGGTACTGTGGATTTATATGTATAGTACAGTACATAGTCCAAACAACACTGTGAACTTTGTTCAAAGTGAGTGTTAGTTGGAATTTCAGATCAGCCAGCTAAAAGGATGGAGATCCCTCCAGCAGCTTGTTCAGGGCCCAGAAGCTGCACACGATGCAAAATACCCTGACAGGAAAGAACAGCGAGATGGAGAGCGACAATTAATAGCAATGGTTACTCATTGTTATTAATGTACATGTACAAATACTGCTTGCACTAATATTGCAGTGATGATATATTGACAACATATTGTGCAGCACTACCTGGGATGGGTTCTGTACAAGGAAACTGTTGTTGCCAATGTAGTGGAAAATTTTAAAACAATGCATAACAGAACAGTGATTCTGGTGTTATGCACGTCCTCGTGGGAAAGTCTTCTTAAGCCACTTCTCTGAACTCTGTATTACTATAAAGTTATTCCATTGTTTCTTTTTGCAGCCTGAAGACGTCCCTGAATTTTCCTTATGAAAGAAGATGTGTATGCTTGCAATCTGTTTTGTAACTAAGCAGATTGTTAAACTATGTGAATGGAATGAAACCCTTCCTGTAAAACTGTATGCTGTGTTCTGCTCAAGGCTCTCTGGCTTTTGAAACAGTTTCTCCTCCCTCTTTGTTAAAGAAAATTTCCCCAACACCAAAAAGGACTTTGACTGCTCAAATGAACTATCATTGTTGTCTATACCCACACCTGATATACTGTGGTGATGATTGAGACCATACAGCTCAGGAGAGTTGTGAGGATTGAAGAGTACTTAGGAAAATGCAGGTAGTAAACTGTAAATGATGCAACTATGTCATCATAATGTCAAGTTTTCCAAAATGTTCAGCTCTAATATGGTGATCTAGTCCACACACCTAGCTATAGTCAACAGTTTGTTTCTAAATCATACAATCATGTCACACCATAATCTCTTAAAACCAAATTGAGGACATGAAAAAATAAGGAGAGCAGAGAAACAATATTGCAACCACAAAATATTTATTAATTTTCAGTGCAATGATCCTACATGTCAAGCAGGATTAGGATTATTGGACCTGGGCGTCTGTGAGATGTAGTGATTTCTTCACAACTTCAGACAACATGAGACCGCACAATTCAACACGACACTACACGAGTGAAAAGAACAGTATTCCTCATCATGCTGCTGACAAAAACATCTTAAAATACTAAAATGATCAACTCACAAAATTATTCATACCCCTAGCAAATTTAGACAAGTTTCTAAACACACTTACTATTAGAGATGCACAATATATTGACAATAACATTGCTATTAGCCAATGTCAGTCTTTTTTTTTCACCCCCTCAAGGGTTTGTTTCAGATTTGGGATATGGCATTAAATCTTTCCTTCCAACAGCCATCAGCATCTATAATAACTCTTTGAAGAATTAATGAGCTACAGCAACATTTAATTTCCCTTTGGGATTAATAAAGTGGTTTTGAATCAGAATTGAATATGAAAAAAACACTTCAAACCAGCCCAGGTTTGAAGAGTCTATGGGTCGCATAGAAGACCTAGTGTGAATAGTAATCTGAACTTTAGTGAAGTGAAGTTTCAAAAATCACAAACTTGGATTAAAATATTCTGCTATGCAGGTTTGATTCTAGGTCTTGTAGTTTTGCGACGGGAACGATTCTAGTGTGATCCAGAGGCAAAACAGTGGTGAAATCAACCTTTATTGAAGTTTCACAAATCCAAAAAAAGTTTCACAAATCCCAAACATGGTTTTAAATATTCTTCTATCAGAGCAGAATAATCCAGGCCATGTTTGAAGAGTCTAGATGTTGTAGTTTTTTAACTAGAGTAGATTAAAGATGCGGAAGGTTGTGAAAAATTAAGTGGAATCGCCCTTCAGCCATTTTCCGAGTAAGAAGCTGCAATCGGAAACTAACTTCAGCTTCGTAAGCGAGAAGCAGATGAGAGGACTCTTCCTGTCAGACAGTTTTTGTCAAAACAAGTTCCCAAATTCAGAGCCACTTACGAAGTTCACCAGTTAGAAAAAGGTACAGTCGGAATCCCTCTTGACTGCGTTTTCACGTTTGGTGCGTTATTTAGACAACGCGCCAAACGACAGCAAACTGACATTAAAACTTGCTGGAGTTTTTTTTTTTTTTTTTGAGAATAAAGTTACATCAACTTGTCACAACTTTTGCTGCATCTTACCTTCGGCGTTCAGAGAAGTTCGGATCCGTTCATCTTCCTCTTCTGACTTTTTCCTTCGCCTTCTTCTTGAGTTTTATTGACGTAGCTAACATTTTAGGTTAGCTACGCATTACCGCCACCAACCGGTAAGTAGTGTGAACCAAATGACAAAAACAAGTACAGTATATATAAAAAATGGATTCTATTACACAACTTACACCATAAAAAATAAAAATAAAAATAAGTAGCCTGATATTCTCTACTTTTTCAATGTTTTTGTAATAACTAGGGTTTTTAACTAACTTGTTTCTCTGAATCTGGTAATTCCTGCAATGCAAAATAACATGTTCTATTGCCTCATATTCTTAGTGCTTTCCTTGTGCTGGAACCCAAATAAAATTTACTGTAAGCCACATCGTGTTGTTTTTATAAAGTGTTTATCTACTTTTCCTGGAACTGTCCCTCTCTCCTTTCTGTATAATTCCTCACTTCTCTTAAGCTTGGGGACCTCCTAAACACTGCCACCTACTGGCTGGTGATGTGAACTGATTTTTTTCAGGGTTTTAAAAACTGGCAAGGTAATACTAGCCTGTAATTGGTGACAATATCACCATATATATATAAATGTATATATATATATATATATATATATATATATATATATATATATATATATAAATGTATATATATATATAAAATTTTCTTACCTCTACATTAGTTTCTTGTTAATAAAACAGAAACAGCTTTCATCCCTGACATCCATCATGTGGGTTTGGGAAGGGCATGGCTAAGTAATGAAATCACATGACTTTTGACCCCTTAACAGTAAAACTGAAGCCAACACTGCCTGAAAGATTAAGCTTGGTTCCATAAACATATTTCATATCTTAACCAACGTCTGAGTCCTGAACAAAATGTCAGGTTATCCTGACTGAAAAAGTTTCTTTATCTGGCTAACAGTATAAACCAGAGATCTGCAGATGCAGTCCCTTGGGGGACAATGTCCTGCAACTGTAAAAACGTTAGTAATGTATCCATCAAGCTCCCAAAAATGTCATTTTGGGGTCTTGAGATCCTGTTGAACAAATTACCTAAATACCAAAAGAGGCAATGTGAAAGAACATGCAATATATATTTAGTGTAAAACATTAAAAGAGTTAACTTGAGTTGAATAAAGCAACACATTGGTCGATATATTTGCTGTTGGTGCCAATTGTGTTGCCCCTGGAGTTGGGGTCATAGAGCCTCTTACAAATTATTTTCTGGGTCAAAAACTGGTGTAGTAATGAAATAAAAGTTTAGTAACTGAGAGAATGTGCTTCATTATTTTGCTAGGGTGAGAGGAAACTGTTTGTGCTCTCAGCTGAAAATGTCTGAAACCAATATTTGATATCTTGAGAGTTATTCATTTTTTTAGCTTGCTTGCACACACACACACACACACACGCACTTCCACTGCTTACACACCCATATCTGCTGAAACCAGTAAAAATCATTTTGGTCACACATAATCATGAAAACAGGTAGGATAAGACTCCTGAGACTGGGTGTAGTTTTGCAGTAGATTTGTAGAAATGTGTCTTTTCCTTTGCTTATGTTAGTTTTATCCTAAATTAAGCTGAAGTCCGGCAACGTGGATTGATGATTATTTCTATGTTTACTAATTTATTATCACAAGGGATGTTTCCCAGTCCTGTGGGAACAATCCTCCATTTTATGCATCATCTGGCTTCTACATGCTTCTGGATTAGTTTTTTTTTTTTTAAGAAAAGTTATGCAACATCAAACTTTTTTTTCTAGCAAGTATCTTTTAATAAAAAAAAGAAACAGTGAAAAGACTTTCATTTTAAACATTTGACATAAGTAAAAATCCCACATAAGCTAAAGATTTAGTAGACTAGAGCATCCTGATATAAAAAGTTTACCCCGAGTAACCATGTATTCATACATCCTTGCATTATTGATTAAGAATAGGATTAAAAATATATAACTTTTACTTTCCAAAAAGGTAAGACTAACTCTGTATAGATAACATTGATCCATCTGCAACAAGGTGCTGATCTTGAAAAATATGTAAATATAAAAGTAGACTTTTTTTAAAAAAACGTGCAACACTTAAAAAACATCATCCAGTGTAAAAGATTAAAAATTGTCCAAAAAAGGTCGTCAATCAGAAAGAAAGGCCGTTCAGAGCTTCATGTGTGAGCGTCTTGAAACTTCTGAAAAGGAGGGGAGAAAAAGAAACAAAATAAATGAGCAGTCATGCGATAAACCACCTGTCAGTTCCATGCCTCTATGAATAATCTGGTTCTCAAACTGTTTAACCTCAAGAGTAGAAAATCAACAGACTCCTCAATGCTAGATTTCACAACTAAGGACGTACCGATCTGAAAAAATGAGCCATGATCAATAACCAATATTGATAATGCTGTTAGAGCCGCTATTTGCCAATATTACATATAAATGTTTCTATGTCCTTTCAATGCTGTGAAAAAAAACGACCACACAGCTGACACTACTTATGCAAATAAATTTTTTGCACATTTTTATACTTCCTTTTGCTTCTGAAAATAGCCCAAGCACTTAAAAAACAAAAAAAATGTTTTTATGTATTTTTGTGTCTGGAAAATGAGCCATTTAAAAAACCTCCAGATTGTACCGTTCACTTATAACGAGATATTTTTCCTATGTTGTAAGTGAAATAATCTGCCAATGGAACTAGTGCTTTTTTATTAGTACTAAAAAAAGTGTACTCATCTTGCAGAAAAGTTACTTGCAAGTTAGTTTTGTCTTATTTCAATTGTAATAAGATATTTGCACTGAAAGACCAAAAATTCTTGGTAATATTTTGTTTTTTTTGCAGTGTACATGAGTGAAAGTTCGATGAACTTCCTGTGTGGTTTAAATATTACAGAAATATTACAGAAATCTGAAACGTATTGAAGAATGAACTTAATGAAGCACAGATGGATGATTTTGTATTGCGTTTTCTCACCTCAGATGTTTAAGGAGGGCATCTGACACCGGCAGCAACCAGAGCAAACGGAGAGCAGGATCTCTTTGGCTCGGGTCCAGAAAGATCCATCTTTTGTTTATGTTGTACTAGAATAAAAAAGGAAGTAAAACAGAAATTAAGAAAATACAACAGACATGGTAGCAATTTAATCTGAACTTCCACACAAATATACAAATATTCTCCAAATAAAGGTTTTTGAAACTTTTTGAGATGAAAAGTTGTCTGAAGGAAAAAGGATTCACAGTAGGGAACATTATTGGCAATTATAATAGGTAATTTGGCCAACATTGCTATTTACCACCAACATTAGGTAAAGAGGAAAATCTAGTTTAAAGGTGATCTATTATGGTTCCTTCAAGGTTAGGATTGGTTTATAAATACGTTCATCACATATTTTGCACAAAATCATTTCAGATAAGATTTTAGTCTGCTCAGTTTCTCAACAGCCGAGAGTCTCGATCCTCCATGTGGAAAAGCGAAAAAAACAAAACGTTTGTGTGAAGAGTTTGGAGAGAAACGTCACCACTCACATCTTTCCAGAGTCTTTCCATCAGGATTTAACTTCTCCTCTGTGGTTGGTGTCCTCACTGCAGCAGAAAATAATAAGTTAACTTGGTTTCATCACGTTTTAGTGATTCTATCACATGGAGCCCTGTTTACTCACCTGGAACCGGTCTGACTTTTTTCTTGGGTCGACCTCTTCTTCTGGGCGTTGCAGCTTCTTTCTCCTCCTCTTGAGTCTCTCTGGAGTGGCAAGTCATCGACGGGACGTTTTTAGGAGACACTTCTAGAGTTTTCTCTAAAGGATTAACAGTAGAGAAAATTATTGGCAATTATAATAGATAATTTGGCCAATGTTGCCATTTAACACCAACATTAGGTAAGAGGGATTTTTCAACTGGAAACTTTTGCTTAAAGGTTATATATAATGCTTCCTTTAAGGTTAAGATTGGTTTATAAATACATTCATCACATATTTTGCACAAAATAATTTTTAGATAAGATTTTAGTCTGCTCATTTTTGCCTATTTGAGGCTGTTTCAGAGCGTCTCGTCACTTTAAATCCAAATAAGCTGCTGCTGTTTGCCACAACCCCCAACTCTATATTTACACTGAAACATGAAAATGGCTGCAAACAGATGCACAATTATACAACTGTACATCTTTGAAAAGCAGAAGAGGAGCCTCCTGCACAATGAACAAGAAAGCAGCAAGTGGTTTCTGGATAGTAAGTCAACAACAAAACACTTGTCTTTTCCAGCAGCCATTATACAGCAGCAGAAAATAATAAGTTAACCTGGTTTCATCACATTTTAGTGATTCTATCAGATGGAGCCCTGTTTACTCACCTGGAACTGGTCTGACTTTTTTCTTGGGTCGACCTCTTCTTCTGGGCGTTGCAGCTTCTTTCTCCTCCTCTTGAGTCTCTCTGGAGTTGCAGGTCATCGACGGGACGTTTTTAGGAGACACTTCTAGAGTTTTCTCTAAAGGATTAACAGTAGAGAAAATTATTGGCAATTATAATAGATAATTTGGCCAATGTTGCCATTTACCACCAACATTAGGTAAGAGGGATTTTTCAACAGGAAAATTTTGTTTAAAGGTGATTTATTATGCTTTCTTCAAGGTTAAGATTGGTTTATAAATACATTCATCACATATTTTGCACAAAATAATTTTTAGATAATAAGATTTTAGTCTGCTCATTTTGCCTTTTTAAGGCTGTTTTAGAGCATCTCGTCACTTTAGATCCAAATAAGCTGCTGCTGTTTGCCACAACCCACAACTCAAGGTTTACAATGAAACATGAAAATAGCTGCAAACAGATGCTCCATTATACAACTGTACATCTTTGAAAAGCAGAAGTGGAGACTCCTGCACAACCAACAAGAAAGCAGCAGTGGTTTCTGGGTGGTAAGTCAACAACAAAACACTTGTCTTTTCCAGCAGCCATTATACGGCAGCAGAAGATAATAAGTTAACCAGTTTCATCACGTTTTAGTGATTCTATCAGATGGAGCCCTGTTTACTCACCTGGAACCGGTCTGACTTTCTTTTTGGGTCGACCTCTTCTTCTGGGCGTTGCAGCTTCTTTTTCCTCCTCTTGAGTCTCTCTGGAGTTGCAGGTCATCGACGAGACGTTTTCAGGAGACACTTCTAGAGTTTTCTCTTCGTTTTGTTGTTGAGGATCTCTGCCAGGAGTTTTTCTCCTCCTTGTTGGAGTCTTATCTTCTTTTCTTTCAACCAAAGAGTCAGACTCTGTAAGTTTTCCTCCTCTAGCTGCTTTGTTTTCATTTGTTTTGTCTTGACTGGCTAATTCGGTAGTTTGTCTGAAACATCTTCTTAAACCAGATTTATGTTGAACAGAGTCCTTATAAGCCATTTCCTCTGTCTGTATTTCTCCACTGATGTCTTTTGATTGTGTCTCAGTTTGATTCTGTGAAGTCTCCGTTTTTTTTGATGAATTTACTCCATCCTCAGATTTAGACGCTTTAGTTCTCTGGCTTGATTTTACAGCCGAACCTTCATCTTTGCCCAGATGTTCTTGCTTGTTAACAGCTGCTGACTGACTGCATGTTTGAACCTCACTACCAACAGTATCTGATACCCAAAGATCTTTCTTTGTTGTATCATTTCGGGTTTCAGCTTTGCTGACCAACTTCTTTTCAGATGGATCCACCACTAAACCGGAATCCATTTTTCCAGATTTTCTCCCTGTAGTCACTTTGAGCTCAGATTTTACCACTGTATCCTCTGTTGGATTTGCTTCTTTTTTCTCCAACTGATTAGTTTCTGTCAATGTTGCCAAAGATGAATGGGTTTGTTGACCTGAGGTAGAGGAATAAGGGTTGAACTCAACGACGTCCAAGATATCTCGTGATTTCTGCTCATAGGTTGATGGTGGGATGTTTTTGACGGACCTTTCTTCGCTTTTCTCTTCATTTTGTTGTTGTGAATCTCTGGCGGGAGTGTTTCTCTTTCTTGGAGTATTATCCATTCTTCCATCCAAAGAGTCTTTCTCAGTTATTGTCATTCTCATGGGAATGGTGGGTTTATTAGTGGCTGCATTGTCTTCTTTGGTTTGCTCAGGATTGGCTAGTCTGGCAGTTGTTTTTGTACCAGATTTAACTTGAAGAGAGTCCTCACAGATCATCTCCCTTATCCTCTTTCCAGCTTCTGGACTGAGGATCTTTGATTGTGTCTCAGATTGTTTATCCAAACTCTGTTCTTTTGCAGAATTTTGTCCATCTTCAGATTCAGACACTCTGTTTTTGTTTATTTTTAAACAAAAACCTTTGACCAAAGGTTTTTCTTGAGCAGAAACTCCAAGGCCATCCTTTCTAATCTCTTTTTGTTCAGCATAAACATCTTTCCCTGATTGACGGATTGTTCTTACAACAGTGGCCGATTTGTCTTGATTGGCTCCTCTGCCAGTTTCCTTAACACATGTATGTATGGGAGATTCATCAGGAACAGAGTCCTTACAAACCATCTTCTCTCCAGTTTCTGAACTGCTTTCCTTTATTTTTGTCTCATACTTTTTATCTGAACTTTCCTGTTTTATTGGTAAAGTATATCCCTCTTCACCACTAAAAGTTTTCATGCTCTGGTCCAATTTTACTTTTGAATCCTCATCTTTTTCCAGAGGTTTTTCCTCCTTAATTGCAACCAAAAGCTCTTTGGTAGCAATATGTTTTGAATCAAGAGGGTCATTTCCCTGCTTCACATGATTCCTCATATTACTGTCCATTTTTTTCTGCTTTTCTTTGCTTTCAGTTCCCTCTTTGAGTGTTTCAGCTTTAAAACAGCCTTGGTTCAGATTTGATGTTGCCACTCTTGGGCCTAACTGACTTTTTGCAGTGTCGCTCTCTGCTGACACCTTGTGGTCAGCCTTTGCTACTGCAGCAGGAGTAAGTACAGCTCCATGTTTATCCAACTGAGGAGTTCCTGCGGATGTTGCAGGTGAACTGGTGCTTTGACTTGAGGATGTTTGTGGTGCTCGGAGAGGAGCCTCTCTCTTGCTCTGCTGATCTTTCTCATTTACAAATCCTAAAGACTTAAAAGTCTTTGACGAAGAGGAATGAAAATTTTTACTGCCGCCTGCAGAAGAGTAATGATTAGTTTGAGATTTCATATACTCAGGTGCGTCTTTTTGTGTTTTTACTGACAAAGAGCAGAGCTCTTGCAGTCTTTATTAGACTTTGGGATATCTCTAGTTGCAGATGATGAATACGAGATCTTCATTTCTTTGGTGGTTGGCTTGGAGGAAGAAGGACTTTTAAAGCTGCTGCAGCTTCCATTGGAAATCTACAGGAAGACATATGAAACATGAATAACTTTTCCAACCAGATGCTCTGTAGTTTTGTTAGTGGAGGTCTGAATGGACATTTATTAAGTGTAAAGTAAATAAAATAAGTGTTGGGCTTTGTTAAAGTTTGTGCTGTGGTTAATTCAAAGTGTTTCAGTCAACCTGAAGGAATCCTGCTGCTTTATGAGATGTGGTCAGACTTCTGTCTGGCAGAGGATTGCATGTTGCAGATCTCTTGTCCATCGCCTTCAGTGGTGCAGCCTCAGGTTTGACACTCATGGTGCCGAGTTCAAGGTTCACTGCAATTTTTTCACAGTCCTTCAGTCGCTCTTTTCGGCTCAACAAACTGTAATAAAAGCAGACAAATGTTAGGGAAAACAGATCTTAAAGATGATCAATTATGCTTCCTTAAACAGGTTAGGATATCTCTTGATGAAACATGTTTATAAAAACTTTTTGCACAAAATAATTCTTAGATAACGAGATTTCAGTCAGTTTAGTTCTGCCCATTTTGAGCTGTTTTAGGGTGTCTTGTAACTTTAAATCCAAATAAGCTGCTATTGGTCACATTACCCAGCTCAAGATTTGCGCTCTCACTCACTGAACGGCTGCAAACAGATGCACAATTATACAAACGTACATCTTTGAAAAGCAGAAGCGGAGCCTCCTACACAACCAACAAGAATGCAAGAAAGTGATTTCTGGATGGTAGGTCGGCGACAAAACACTTGTCTTTTCCAGAAAGAAAAATTGTACAGCGCATTCAGTGGTAAAAAAAAGTGCTGGAGCTCCACTTTGGTTGCTAGGTTACGGTGCAATCAGGAGACGTTTGAAACAACTAATTTTCTAAACACCAAAAAACATCAAATCCCCAAATAACGGCTGGTGATTTTTTAAAGCTTTTTTAAGCAGAAAAGACCCAAATGGAGGTACAAAAATATGAAAAATGTGGATTTAAAATAGTACGTCCCCTTTAACTCATTGAACGCACTGAAAATAAAATCATACAGGCACTGTGTTATGCTTGAAGTCAGAAGAAATTATCACCTTTCAACACGTCCAACCAGATTCCTAAAAAATGGAGAAAAAAAGAAAAAATACATTTAAGCTTCAGATACACAATCTAAAAAAAAATCCATTCATTTATTTATATTCATTAACTTCTAAAGTTCACACACTTACCAAGCTTCATGCTGTTGAGATAATTTGCGAACAGACAACTTTTCCACCACTTTTCTGACTCCGCTGGACTCGGCCATCTCGATGTAAATCTGTCGTGAATCAACAAAAGCAAGGGAAAAAATTAATTAGGAGTCTAAGAACAAAAAAGACCTTAACTTTACTGACACTTTGGCATGGCGTTTTTACAATTTTGTTACAAATAAATATGTTTAATATGTGATGTAAAAAAAATGAAAATGTTGATTTTATTTAAATTTGCTCAAACTTTTTTTTTTTTAAAACCAGTGAGATGAAAATTCAATTCCACTTGGATAAATATGAGTCAAAACATGAATTTTGTCAGAATCACAAGCAAACTGGACTAAAAAAAGAAGAAAATACGTAAAACACGTTAAACAGTATTTTTTTTTGTCATACCCTGTTGGCTAGCGGCAGGAAGCTAGCGAAAGTAGCGATGCTTGCTACTTCTTTCATAACCATCATCGTGATATGCTCGTTTGTCCCTGAAGCCTCCACAACAAGCAGCCGCTCCCCCAAAGACGTCAGGTCTGGAACATGCTGGGGGAAAAATATTTTTTGGTTTTAGTTTAAAGTCGTAGCAAATTTTACATGATAAAGTATTTTTAAAAAGTAAAAATTTACTCACAATATTGCTCCATTTCATCAGAGATCTGAACATGGATTCCTGAAACAACAACATTAATATTAAGTGGATTATATTTACTTGTGGCTCCGTGGCAGTGTGACGTCACGCGGCCGTCTTCCTGCTGGAGCCCAAAAAGCTGCCGGCTAACGACGACTAGCATTGGTTTTAGCCGTTGTCAATATAGCGCACTGAATCTTAAATGTATTCCTGATACATAAAAGAGAAATGGACACAGTGCTTTGCTTCTAATTGTCAACAATACGGCAACTGGATAAGGCCAGGAAAAAGTTTTAATTAGGAATAAGAGAGGGAAGTAGTTCAGTAATGCAAGCTTGACTTTGACAACCGTAACATGTAGACGTTCTGTGGGACTCCTTGTGTTTTGGTTCAGTTAAAACATTTTTTAAAAAAAAGCAACCTAAACACCAACTGTTTTTGGTGTTGAATCGTGAAACGTATAGTGGCATTGTTGCCTGTTGCTATGGTAACAAGTTTGAGTGCAGCGTAGCCGACACCATCCATCCAACCATCCATTTTCTAATCCTACTGGGGTCGGGAGGGTTGCTGGTGCCTATCTGCAGCTAACATTCAGGCGAGAGGCGGGGTCTCCTGGACAGGTTGCCAGGCAACACAGACATGACACACAACCATTCACACACACTCACACCTAGGGAGAATTTAGAGAAACCTATAAACCTAACAGTCATGTTTTTGGACTATGGGAGACGTCGGAGTACCTGGAGAGAACCCACGCATGCACAAGCAAACTCCACCCAGAAAGACCCCGGGCCGGGAATCGAACCCAGGACCTTCTTGCTTCAAGGCAACAGCTCTACCAACTGTGCCACTGTGCACCAATCAAGAAAAAAAGCGGTTTTGGTTCTTCTTTAGCATTTCCCTGTGTTATTTTTCCCTTTGCTGTGGTGCACTGCACTAAATTAGGGATTGTTCTACTGTGAAGTAGAGTAACATGCAATAAATGCATTCATGTTAGTTTCATGATGTCCTGGACATACGTCAGAGCTTTACACAAAGTGTAAAGTAAGTTAACCAAAGTCACATATAAATAAGTAAAAATAAATAAAAGTTACTGATGGAAAAGAGCCAGCTGTGTACTGCAACTCCCATACCTCACTGGACCCAAGGCTGAGATCCTCCAACAGCAAATGGATGTTTGGAATGAAGCCTTTGAAGTAAACTCGTTTCCTGTTTCGATCTCTAAGAAATCTTATGCAAGCACTACTGCTGCTGAAAATCACAAAAGCCTGCAAATGAAGAGATATAAAGAGTCATGACACCCTGTACCCACTAAAAACATTTTTGAATCAAGGAAAAAGTGATAAAACTCTGCTGAAGTTGCCCTTTACCCTCCTCTGCAGTGGTAAAACCACAACATTGTTGTACAGCGTGTGAAGGTTCTGTTCGGGAAAATGCCTCCACACGAGCATAGCCACTTCCTCGTGTGTGTAGCTTCTGTTTGGTAAACCAGTCAACATGATGGCTGCAAACTTCAAATCTCGCTCAGAAATCTACACAGAAAAAAGTTAAAATAAATTTTTACTTATTAAAAATTGGAAAAGGATTGAAAATTTAGACACCTGAAGCAATAGAGTAGCTTTCAACTAATTAGAAAAATGTTTTATGCTGAATGCCAAATAGCAGTATTCAAAAATGTGAAAACACAAGTACAGGAATAAAAACGTACCCTGGCACAGGTATTCCTGTCGACTGTCCGAAAAGCTAGGAGTGACAAAAAACAAATTACACTAAATATCCATGCATAAAATAATCAAACATTATCATTGGTTAGTGTGAATGTTTAAACACTTCAACAGTCACTTACAGGCCAAATGTTTTGTGTTTCAGCTACATTTATCTTCTCTGTACTCGTCTTACCTGGGACTTTGAAGAAAGGAGATGCAGTGTGAACTACATAAGGACCTTTCGTCACGCTCATCCAAAAAGGCGCCTTGGTTCCCTCTGGAATGGCGCCTGCCGTTTGTGGGACGCTGGTTTCAACCGAGATATTCTCCCAGATTTGCAGACCATGTGCTGATACGCTTAGCGCTGCAAAACAAAAAGATGATTGGTTTGAATTTATCTTAACTAATTATCCTGAAGGTAAACCTACTGCTGCAGGAAAGTGCTGCTGCTTTGTTAGCATCAAGCAGCGGCCGCAACTCCAATATGAATGGAGGAAGAAAAGAAAGAGGGATGGATGGAAGGAAGGAAAGAACAAAGGAAGGAAGAAAAACAAAAACAAAATAAAGAACAGAAAAAGAAAAATGAAGAAACAGAAGAAAAAACGAAGAAAAAAACAGAAAAAGAAAGAATTAAAGGAGAAAAAACAAATGAAACAAAAACCAAAAGAAAAAAGTGAGAAAAAGAAAGAAAAAATAGAAACAAATAAACAAAACCAAGGAAAAAAACAAACAAAAAAAGAGACAGGAAAAAAGACAAAGAAATAAAGACAAATAATAAAAGAGACAAAAAGAAAATAAAAAAAAACCAAACAAACAAAAAATAACACTGGACTAAGAAGGTAAATCTATTCTCAGCTCCACCAAAACATTTTTCCAAAGCCTGGTAAAGTTAAAGTCCTTTAAATATCGATGAGCCACGAAGTTTGTTTTTACAGTATTTTGTTAGTTTGTTATTGAGTGGCTGCCGCTGCATCCTGACGCTCCGACGGCAGAAACCTTCAGTATTTCTGTCTCACCCGTCTGCTGAGCGTCGTGGGATCGGCTCCATCTCCAGTAGCTGTACCAAGCTTCGAGTCGATCGGCATCCTCCGGAGTTTCACAATGAACAAAAACCTGGAACATGACAACACATTGACACAGAGTAGCTCCAACTCCCTGTGTTTTTAAGTGTGTTAGTCTGCGTGTTTTTACCCTGTTGAGCAGAGGCAGGTAGTTTATAAAGCTGCTGATTTTCCTCAGCGCTTCCCTCAGGTCTCTGGCTTCACTTGCTGAAATGTTGGGGAAGTAAAGCACGTTTTTTGTTCCCAATTTCATCTGAAATGTCGGCTGGAAAGAGGGAAAAAAGATCCACATATTCCACTGCAATGCATTTAAAAAACATAAAGGGTGTTGAATGCAGTTTTACTTTGATTCTTTGTTAAAATATGTGCAAAATTTAACATGATGAGCGTAGATATAATAAAAGGGGGGAAAAGTCGGTGCAATACTTACAAAATCAGTAAAAGACATCAAATATCTATAAAACCGAAACTGAAAAAAGAGAACAAGACACTTGAATTGACATATTTCCATTTGCAAACACAATAAAGTTTATTTCTGTCTTTCTAAACAAATGCCAATAACAAAAACTTACCAAAGTCATTGGTGCAGAGCTGGTGACAACATGAAATCCAAGATTTCGTCCTTTGAAGAAAAGTTCCCTCCACGGTGTCACTCTGAACAAATGCTGCACCTCCGCCGCTTTCGGCATGATGAGAAAAGCCTGAAAGCAGAACAGGAAATTAAAAAATCCTCTACAAATAACAGCAAGCAAAGCCTCAGCAGAGTTCGACACCGACCATTTGCGACTGGGGAACGATAAAGATTTCATTTTCGTCACACTGAACTCGACACTTCTGAAGAACGTTGATGATTTCGGTTTCTGTGTAGGAGCCGTCGAACCATCTGGGCAGGTTGGTGACAACCAAGGTGATGTGGAGAGAGAAAATCTGCGGAACAGACAAATTATTAAAGGTCAGAACAAAATTTATGTTATGGAAAGGTTGGTGCATAATAATACAACCAAAAACTAATTATAAAACAAGAATAGGAGTTTTTTCTTTTTGTAAATTAAGCATCAAAACTCTGAAGGCAAACATGAAATTTAAAATCCAAATCCGAGTTTCAAAATTAGAAGCTAAAATGTCGTTTCAGGGTTTGTATCAAGGTGAGTTTTTAAACTAAACAAACAAAACAACCTGAAAAACAAAATCACTATTTACTATCATACAATCTCATTTATCACTGCTAACATCTTATTGTATTTTATATTATGCAGCAGGGATAAAATAAAACATGTCAAAATGTCATGTTTTGAAATGTCTCTCACACTATACACCTAAAGGTCAGAGAAAACTGCAAAAAATAAATAAAAATCAGAAAACGTTTCCTGCTACGTTTTCTGATGTTTAGTAGAAATAATTCTGGTGATTGTTACAAAACTAAAACAAGAGAAGTTTGATCTGATTTAACTTCCGACAACAAGAAATAAATGTAGATTGTTTTATTTTCCTAAAATGTCTAATTTCAACTGTAAATAAAGTTTCCAATCAAATGTTAGACTGAACTTTATTACAAAACTGCACAGTTTGAACGTCGAGCACTTTATACAGAAATCAAACATTCGACTTTATTGAAATTCAAACATTTCTGATGCATAAAATCCAGTTTTCAGAGGAGTTTTTATAACTTTAGTGATAAAAACTTACCACTGGTGACAAGATGGTGTTTATGTCAAGCTGACCTGAGAAGAAGAAACAGGTCAGTAAATAAATGAAAACCAGAACCTAAAGAGGATATTTTTGGTCTTTATGTGCCGTTTGTGTCTCACAGAGTTTAAATGGTGTCAGGAAATGGTGCAGCTTCTCTCCAGGGGTCAAAGGAAATGCCTCGGTTGACGTTGTTGCTGCAAGCGGCTCCGATTTTGTTGCCGTTGTCGAGGATTTTGTGTTTGGGATGATTTCAGCTGAGGCTGCTGAAGCTTTAGATGCGGGATTCTTCACAGCGGCTACATTTAAAACAGACATTCAGGTAATGATTAGGAGAATTTCACTTGAAGGCTAAATCACATCATGAAATATAAAAGCATTTCATCACAGGGCAGGAAAATAAATCAACAATCTACACCAAAAGATTATTCAATAATTTCACTGAACTCCGATCCAGAACCGCAGAGTTTTAGGCAGAAGAAAATCTGTAAGCGGAATTAACTAACTCCCTCGCTCTTTGGTTACCTAGCAACAACCTGCTCAGTTACTTATGGTTGCCTAGCAACACCCCGCTTAAGTAAATGTCAGTAAATCTTCCACCACTTTGTCTTGTAACTGCTTAAAAATAAACATCAACTGTGCGGAGGGAAAACTGAGGACAAAACAGGAAATGAAATGTCACGCCACCAGTTATATGTCTGATATTTAAAACAAACAATAAATAATCAATATCGACTGATATGAAACAATTATATCGTCCAGCCCTAGTTAATATCAAACACAACTACCTGAGTTTCCTGAAATGTTCGTTTTGGTCTTCGGGTTTTCAGCAGAAGACGCTGGTTTTGGGTTTATGTATTTCTGGAGCTGTGATGGCGCCTTCACTGAGGTTTGTAAGCTGGTTTGTGGGCTCAGATGAGGATTATTTAAAGGTGTAGATGGCTGAGTCTCTGCCACGGGGGTTGATATCAGAGTCTTTGTTGGTTTAGCAGGTGAAGATTTTTCATCTTCCGTCTTTCCAACTTTGGATTTAGCAACATTTTCACTCTTATCCTCTTTAACCTCAACAATTTTTGCTTGTTGCTTCTTCTTCTCGGTCTCAGTTTTGTTTCTAGGCACCACTGCAGATTCTTCAACTTTTCCACAAACGTCAAACTGTTTTTCTGTAACTCTGGACCGCACATTTTCATTTTCTGTCCCACCAATTTCTATCTTTGTCCCAGATCCTTTAGCAGGCATTTCCTCTGTAGACGGAGCGTTGTTTGGAAGATGTGTGGCTTCTTGGACGGGAGGTTTTGTTTTAACGGGAGTATCAGATGAAGGAGGTTGCGGTTCATTTTTTGTGGCAGACGTCTTGTCATTGATGTCTTCAGTGTTGCGTTCAAGATCTATTATTGTTTCGCCCGAGTCTCTGAGACGCAGTTTTAGGCTCTTCACACTAAAATTAAAAGAGGAAATTGGATTATATATTTTTAAAAACTTAGAATAAAACCTTTACTGATAAAGTAAATAGCATGTTGAATGTAGAAAGAAGTGTTAATGTTTCCTTGAACAGGTCAGGATGGATCTATGGCCTATACAAAACATGTTCATTACGTTTGCGGCACAAAATAATTTTCAGATAATGAGATTTTATTCTGATCATTTCTGCCTGAGATGTTTTAGAGTTTTACACTTGCACGTGAAAATGGCTGCAAACAGATTATATAACCAGGCATCTTTGAAAAGGAGAAGTGGAGCCTCCTTCACAACCAACAAGAATGCAGCAAGTGGTTTCTGGACTGTAAGTCAGCAACAAAAACACTTTTCCAGCAGCCATTGTGCAGTGTATACAGTGGTAAAACCAGCTGAAAAAATGTGGAGGAGTTCTACTTTGGTTGCTAGGTGACGGGCTTGGCTTGGCTGGGGTTGCTAGGTGACGGGGCAAAGCAGCTCCTTTTCCAGACACCAAAAGACACCATCTTATTGCCAAAAACAGCTGGGTGATTTGATTTTAGTTTTTCTTGAAGTGCCTAGACAGTTTTTAGAAGCAGAAAAAATCCAAATGGAAGTACAAAAAAATTTGCAAAATGTGAATTTTGCATAACAGGCCTGCGTTAAATTGGCCGGGTGGAAGAAACAGTGTATTAAAACAGAAAGACTTAAAATTCTGTATAGTTTTGTTAATGTAAGACATGACTGTGAAGCTTCAGATTTAACAGTTTGAAAGTTAAAAACTTTTACAGTCGTCATTTTTCATGCTTTCTTGGATAAAATACTCACGATTCAACACTCTGGACTTGACTATTCCTGTAATGAGAGAAAAAGGATAAAATTAGAAAGTTGATGAATGTTGCAACCTAATTTCCATCAGGAATCAAACATTGTTTTCATATAAAATGGAAGGTCGTACCAGTCTTCTGGCGCACATGCAAACCTCTCCACCACCTGATCTACTCCTCTGGATTCAGCCATCTCGATGCACAACTACATAAATAAAATTACAACAAAAAAAGATGAAAATGTTTGACTCTTTCTTTTAGTGCTGAAATAAATCTAAGCTGTTCAGATGAATTAAGCAAAAACTTAAAAAAAAATATTCTTGCTGTTGCTCTCTTACCCTGTTGGCTAGCGGCAGGAAGCTAACAACTGGAGAGATGTTTGTTACTAATTTTATAGTCGCCATGATGAGGTTCAGGGAGGTTTCAGAGAGCGACACACACACCAGCCGCTCATCCAGAGATTCGAGTTCAGGAACGTGCTGGAAAACATTTGATGGAGAATTTAATTTAATTTAATTCTATCATGACACCATGTCTAAACAAGTGAACTATAACTTACAGCGTTGCTCCATTTCATTAGCGTTTGGTACACCATGTCCTAAAAATAAATGGTTACAGTCATCACAAAATACAGGACACTGCTTGATACTGCAAATATCTATCAGAGCCTTATCTGACCGGTCTTGTTCTGATAAACTTCCAAAAATGTCAAGTGCAAGACAAATGTCATGAATTGCCGATAAGATAAAGATTTAGCATGAAGTTAGATAATTTTGTTTATTTCAAAGTAATTTCTTATTTGACAAAGTAATTAGGGTTTTTTTGGTAGCTTGCTTTTTGTTTTTTATATTCTTGAATCTCACTAGTTGGTCCTCTTTTCTTTTGTCTGTGGCTGTATTGTTTGGGTAACTAGCCTATTGCAGAATTTACACTTATTAACTTATTTTGAGCAGCTAACTGCCTGTTTCAGATTGCCAATGACAGAGCTAGAGAAAAAAAAAAGGAGACAAAAATTTGCTTAGTTAATTTTCTGTATTTTGTAGCAACTTCAACCTAAGTTACTAATGTATCAATTTATTAGTTGAAACCACAAAATGATATTAAATCTTGAACTATCAGTTGCTAACTAGTGGATTTCTGTTTATAGCAGCCGACTTTTTTTCAGTGTTTTTGTTCCTCACAACTTGCATTTTATTGGTTGTTAGTTGTTTGCTCTTTTAGTAGAAAGGTATGCAGCTAGTTAGCACCTGAAATAGAAAAGAAACTAGAAGAATTTACTAGTTAATACTCTTTCAATTTTGAACCCAATTTATTATTTTATCAATATATTACCTGCTATGAACTCTTCTGGTTGCTAGCTAGTGGTTTTTGGTTAATGGTTTTTGGAGGTGAGCTAATTATATTTTGGTAGCAAGCTAAATTCCTAGCTAGCAGGTCTTTGGCTATATAGTTGTTTTTCCAATACACAACTTGCCATTTTATTGGTTGCTAGCCGTTTGTTGTGTTTTTGAGTAATGGATAATTTTAGCAATATTTTCTCTACTGACAGCTAAACTATGATAACTCACCCCAAATCTGAACACCAGATCTTTATTCTCAATATTTTTTCTGGCCTTTTTTCCTTTAATTGTTCTACATGCTACAATTAAAGACAACTGCCACTTTGCAGACCTCTTCCACCTCTCTGACTGCTGTACCTCACTGGATCCAGGATTCATATCCTCTAAGACCAGGTGGATGTGCAGCTGGTGGCTTGTAAAGGAAACCCCCTTCTTGAGGAAATCTTGAACAAAGTTGTTGCATGATCTCCAGTCGTTGAAATACACAAAAGCCTTGGATGGAAGATACATTTTAAAAAACACTCATGATCCGTTAAAACAGGACATCTTGGTCTGCACTGTGAGATTTTTACCCTTTTTTGCAGCGGCAGCACCACAATGCTGTAGAACAGAGTCTGAAGATTCTGCTTGGTGAAATTTTTCCACACCAGCCTGGCGACGTCCTCGTGTTTGTAGTTTCCTTCGGGTAAACCCGTCAACATAACGGTAGAAAACTTAGAGGCCACAGAGACGGATGCCTAAGTGACAGAACAGTGAACACAATTTCTTAATGTTAGACTTATCTAAACCTTTCAAATAAAAAAACAAACATGGAACCACACTTACCAACAAGTCCTCCTCTCCATCAACCGTCCTAAATTCTAGGAGATAAAGTCCGATTAAGTTTATTGCTACATTTGTGATATCTGATAATTTGATATTTGATCATTTGGTTTCCAAACTTTTATCTTACTTGGAATGATGAACCAAGGCGACACTGTTGGGAAGAGGAAGGGAGCAGTTGTCATGGCGACTGAAAATGGTGCCCAGCTGCCCTCTGGGATGCTGGTATTCATCGGTGGGACGATCGGCCCGGCGACGACATCTTTGCTTTCTGGCGCTGCTGTCGCTACCAGGTGTGGTGCTGTATAAAGAAAAACCAGTTAGAGCAACAATTTTTATTTCTATCTACGCATAAGACAAAAAAACGGCACTCAAATCAGATTAAAATCATGTTTTTGTTGATGATTAACCCACTTCACCTATAACACATTCCTCTGGTTTTATTAATATAGTTTCACTGAAGGTAATTTACTCTGACAGATTGGTAAATTTTAATCTCTAGTGTTTGAGTGAAGCACAAAACAGTTTGAATATTTTGGACACAAATATTTTACACTTGACAGACTAAAAACAATTAAAAAGTTGCGCTTCCATTCACACGCTGATTTTGATCAACTTCCGCTTATTTACAGAACATTGATGGAGATTTTGCGGATTGAAACATACCAGGATTTGCAGGATCCAGTTAAAATGTTATATTTTAATTATATTATGAATATTTTATTTAAAAAATCATTTTAAATATGTAACATTTCAAATATAAATTTAACACAATGTACATATTTTTTTATCATAAATATATTTTTAATCTATATGGTTATATTTTGATTTCACACGTGATAATCTGGTAGATTCGGTTCGTTTAGGGACCAAACAGCAACATTTGTTGGATTTTCAGCTGCTGTGTTTCACTCTGTGTCAAACAAACCAAAGTAATTGAATGACCAGTTCCCCTCCTCGCCTGTGGGGGCGCTGCACCAATAACCGCTGAAGGAAACAACATGAAAACCTCTGGGTGCAACTTCCTTCTTCATCAAGTGGAAATAAAAAATGAAATGAAGTCAGATTTTAGAGGTTATAGCATTTTGTTTTTAGCAGAAGGCTACAAGTCATTTCTCCAGCTAGCATTAGCGTTAGCACATTTGTTTTGGTTGTGTAATTACCCAGAATACCTTGAACTTTAGTCCAGTTTTTGTTTTTGGAGTGGTATCCAGTCACCTGGACAACCAAACTGAGTCTGAGGTATTTAGGTGGACCAGAGTTTACGTTTTGGTCAATGAATTTACTGTAGTTTTTAATAGGATGTGTAACTTTCTGAAACGTTATCCTTACTCAATGATGTGACGTTGGTCTGGGGATCTTTTATCCTGGAGACATTATGAGGAGGGCAGCGTCTCTGGAGGCTGTACCAAACTCCAATCTGATCAGCATCAGCAGCAGACTCAAACTCGATAAACACCTGCAGCAGGAAACACCAGAGTCAGACGACTGGTGATTTAAACCCATTTTCATTTACGGGAGTGAAAGTTTCTACCTTGTTGAGAAGAGGAAGGAAGTTTTTAACAGAGCCCATTTTCCTCAGAGTTTCCCTGAGATCCCGGGCTTCGCTTGGTGAGACGTTCTGGATGTAAACGGTTCTGGTTCCGTCGTCGGTGACCGGCTGCTCCAAACAGAGCAAAAACACCTGATTGAGCTTCATTTGACAAATCCTCATTTAACAACAACAAACGACGGAGCAGAATGTTAAGAAAACAGTGAAAAGGTGCGAATACTTACAAAATCGATCATTTCCATGAGAGATTTATAAAATCCAAACTGAAACCAGAATAAAATGGTCACGATCAGAAAGGCAGCTTTATTGGTACAGCACATTTTCAGAAAATTCAAATTGATTTACAGGATTGGAGTGAAAATAAAACAACAAACATTTTAATGAAGTGATAAAATAAGAAAAATAGTTTATTTGTTTGGATCTTGTTGGGACATCAAGTTTTTAAACCTGCAAAAAACGCTTAAAATAAAAGGATTTCAACATCTTAGCTTTCAAATGGTTCACACTTTAAAAATACCGGATAATTGAAAATAGAAAAACAGAATTATTTTTGGATGCTTTTCTTTATAAAGTGCCCTAACTCTTAAAAATGTAGGAATTCTGGGGGGAAAAAGTCAAAGTTGGGAATAAAAGTCAAAGTTTTGGAAAATTCATGATTCTAAGAAAACAAATAAATAAATTGAAAAACAGGTCAAAATTCTGATAAAGTCAGAATTTCATAAAAAGTAACAATTCTGAGGAAAAAGTCAAATTTATGAGAAAAAAGTCAAAATTCTCAGAAATAAAAAATGAAAAAATCTGAGAAAAAAAAGTAAATAAAATTTAAAAAAAGTCAAACTGCTAAGAAAAATTCTGTGGTGGAAAAAAGTTAATATTTCTTCGGAGGCCCTAAATATAAAAACACAAAATCAGTTGAGGCAAAAAAAAAGAAGTTATTTTAGAGAATAGAAATTATGTATTTTTTATCTATTTGCTTCAACTGCAAAGTCATTAACTACATGCTGAAAACAAATTATAATATCCACTGTTTTAATCTGGCATACCGTTGTCATGACGACCCCACTGCTGATTATCTCAACAGAGAGTTTACATCCATTCAGAGTCAAACAATCTTTCGCAGCTTTGAAAACGTCCTGTGCCTTCTGGTAACTTTCCATGAGGACAAACGCCTGAAAAAACAAAAACATTTAACAAAAACATTTAATAATACTGCAACAATCAGTTTGATCAGCTGTACGGTTTGTCTGCAGGACGTTACCATGCAGGCCTGCGGAACCACAAAGATGTTTGTGTCCTCGTACTGAAACCCAAATCTGCGCAGCAGATTGCTGACGTCACTCTCAGAGTAGCAGCCGTCCCGATAACGAGGCAGGTTGGTTACTAACAAAAGCCTCGACTGAAGGGAAAAAGGCTGGGAAACAAAAACAGGATTTCAGAAAAGTTTAATACAGGAAGTAGAAATAAATGCTGTGAATTCAGAAAGTCTAATCACTCCACTGGTTTTCACTGAACAAAAGAAGCTTTTATGATCATATTTCAGTTTTTGCTAGACTTTATCTGGAGCAGTTGTTAAACATTTATTAATGCTACATTTTGATAATTTCACAGGTTCCCACGCAGATTTTCTATATTCATTTTAGATACATAGACAAAACGTAGCATGACTTGTGCTGCGGTGGGGAAAGGGTTAAGCACAAATCACATAAGAAGGCCTCAGTCGTCGACGTGACTGTCGCAGGTTCGATTTCCTACATGTCTTCCCCCTTTTCATTACCCACTTTCCTGTCAATTCACTCTCAAATAAAGGCCACTAGAGTCAATAAAACCTTAAAAAAAATAAAAACCTGGCATGTTTTTCAAATGCTGCATTTAAAGTCAGGAAATATTTGATATTTCTGTGCTTTGTGTCCCAGTTGTTCAACTTTAATTATTTCAGTTTTTGAGCTACTTTTGGATAACATCCGTCTGGTCTTCTTACTGTTGAGAAAGATTTAGACGTTATGACTTGCTTTTCTCACATTTTGGTCACTCTAGAGTATTTTCTTTAAATGCACAACAAATCTGCAGATTTGTTTTGCAACTGAAGTAGCTTAAAAACTATTACTGTTTGATTATGTACATAGCAAGATTTCTTTTATTTTTACATTTATTTTTCTATAGTGTCACCCTTGGTGACAAAAAAGAATCAAAAACATAGAAAAACAGAGGCAGAAAGTAGCTGCATCTCTGTTACAAATGTGTGCAAAACTTTGTCAAAATTATGCTGATGTCAAGAAAACCCAATTTTGCAACTGCGGTGTTTCCATTAAATAAGAAATGTATTTTAAAAATCACACGTAGATAAGTTTATTTATGCAATTAGTCAATAAAAAAACATGCCAAGGGCGTGCTGTGGTGGCGTAGGGGATAGCGCGACCCACATTTGGAGGCCTTCAGTCCTCGACGCGGCCGTCGCAGGTTCGATTCCTGGACCTGGCGACATTTTCCGCATGTCTTCCCCTTTCCTGTCAGCCTACTGTCATATAAGGGACACTAGAGCCCACAAAAAGACCCCCTGGTGGGGAAAAAAACAACAACAAAAAAACATGCCACACAATAATCCTTCTGTCTCTGTCTTCTTTGTCGTTTCTACCAGTAGTAACATCCAGTTGCTGATCACGTGACTCGTGTGATGCAAAACAATTGAAGTTTTACGAAATAAAATAATTTTAACAGAAAAACAGCCTCACCCAAGCGGAAAAACGTTTTAGCAAAAATGTGATTTTTTTCCCCCCCTATATTGACATTTTCCTTAAATTTATTTTCAGAATTCCAATTTGTGAAATTTTAAGTTGAATGAAAACATGGCTAGATAAAGAGAAAAAACAGAGACAGCCGAAAATAGCTAACTTTCTGTCCTCTTCACTCTGTAGCAGCATATACACTGAAGAGAGTTGGTGTTACGCTAACTTGGTGTGGCTTAAGTTGTGATGTATTCAATGAACCACCAAAAAAAAAATTGTTTTTTGGACTTGTCCGGACAGACTGCCCTTAGCATCCACGTACAAAATATTGTGAGCAAATATATAGTTTAAGTAGTTTGAGGACTTACTTTTGGGGACATGATGATGCTATGACCAAGACAACCTGTTGTGAACAGTAAAAAGCACCATCAGGAATCAGATTTTAAACGTATGACTTTATTTATTTATTCCCAAACATGTCGGATTAACACAGATTAAGGTTTCTTACAAATTTTTTCTGGCTGCAGTAAATTTCCTATCCTCTCCCCGGCAGTGAGGCAGGAATCTGCGCCAGCTGGTTGCTCTTCGTCCATTTCCTCGGCTGCTGCCTCCGTCTGGACGGATGGAGACGTTTCAGTGGACTCGTCTGGAACGATGCTGACGCCGCTAGAAGGTGGATCCGTTTGGATCTTCTCATCGGGATCTAAAAGTAAGAGAAAACTCAAGTTTTTAAGGAAGAATCAACACCAGATTTTATATTCCTACTGAGAAGCCTTTGCAAAACAATAAGGAGGCATGTTGAGGAGATACATCTGTCAAATAACTCTGAATTAGTTTTAACTAGTGCGTCCCGCTGTACTTGCATCGGGGGTATTCTGTGTTTTACATGCTTTAAGTGCCCTTTTATAGCCAAATCAAAAAACTATGTTAACTTAAATCGTTTTTAAAAAATGCTACATATATAAAGTATTACTTAAAAGAAATTAGATCTCGTAATTTAACGCCTTAAAATTGGGCCTCTGTCTCTTTAAGAAACTCCACCTTCATTAAGTCATCACAACATGGCTCCTATTAACCCTTTAACGTTTTCAGCAGACGAAGAGATTAGCAGATGTTTGCTAATTGCTGCTGGCTAGTCTGAAGGAGTCGAGAGGGGGGAGGAGCTGTGTCCTTGAAGGCAGGGTTAGGCCCAACAAGGCGCTTTATGCAGCTGAATGGTTGCCATAGAGATTAAATGATTTCTCCAACATGCATGAAAGAATCAAAGCAGCACTCCAGGTATGTTTTTTGATTATAGAATGACGTAAAGCTGATTTCACGTAATACTGCTCCTTTAAAATATATTTATGAGTTCCTGATCTTTCCAAAAGAGTGTGACTAGCGGCGTTTCCATCCATCCATCCATCCATTTTCTTACACCCTTCTTCCCTAATGGGGTCGGGAGGGTTGCTGGTTCCTCTCCAGCTGCGTCCCGGGCAAGAGGCGGGGTTCACCCTGGACAGGTCGCCAGTCTGTCGCAGGGCAACACAAAGACATACAAGACAAACAACCATTCACACACACACTCACACCTAGGGAGAATTTAGAGAAACCAATTAACCTGACAGTCATGTTTTTGGACTGTGGGAGGAAGCCGGAGAACCCGGAGAGAACCCACCATGCACAGGGAGAACATGCAAACTCCATGCAGAAAGACCCCGGGCCGGGAATCGAACCCAGGACCTTCTTGCTGCAAGGCAACAGTTCTACCAACTGCACCACTGTGCAGCCCTAGCGGCATTTCCATTGACCTTAAAATTGTGCAAATTGGAATTACGCTTAAGGGAAACACAGTAATTTCAGAAATGGCTCTGCACGTTTTCTAACAATTTTCTTTTAAGCTTTTTATCAAATGGAAACACCACAATTGCAAAATGTTGACAGATATTTGCACAAATTTGTAATAGAAACTCTCTTTTTACATTTTCTATGCTATTTGCAAATGACTTTTTCCTTAAAATAATCATCGTCTAGTTTTAAATTGTGAACATACGCGGTGTCCAGGCGACAGAGTTGTCTGCTGCAGATGAAATCTCCCTGCAGGGTTGACGTTCTTCTTCTCTTGAATTTGCTTCGGCTTTGGAGTCCAGGACGACATCAGGAGATACTTTTACCTCCAGCTTTGATTCGGATGTAGAAACCGTTGATTCGATTAAAGTCGGCGGTGCGGCAGAATTAACTCCTGCAGCATCATCGCCTTGAGGCTCAGAGATTGGAAAATCCACCAGAGTTTTCAAGGCCGAAGTCTGACCACCGACTGCTGACGTCTCCGCCTCCAGGTTTATCTTGGTCTGACTGGCCTCTTCCAGACGCTGATTCAGATCCTTCACACTACAAATCACAAAAGACACATTAAAACTGCTAAATGCTAAATAATATATAATAAAAGAATCCTTTCTGACTGAATATTTAAACATGATTAACTTTCGTTCTCATCTCTGATTCACAAAGTGATGCTAAAGCAATCAATGTTAGTCATTTTATTGGTTTTATCTCGATTTAATAATATTAAATTTCCTAAAAAGATGCAAACAAATTAGAGCTGCAACTATTATTTTAATAATTGATTATTCTACTGTTTTTTTCTCATGATTAATCAATTATTCTGACAATTAATTGATTAATCGGGTATACAAAATGCCGCATTCAGACATTTTTTATTTAAAATTAGAAATACATTAATGCAAATAGACAAATAATTCTATAATAAAAAAAACATTTTTGTCTGAATTGCGATAACCAGCAGTCCTTTACTGAACATTTGATATTTTGTAGCAGAGAATGAATCTGCAGCTAAAATATATTTCCACCATGTGAAAAGCTCTGATTGACTTACAATACGCTGTTATACAAACCTGTTTTTGTTTTGACTAACCAATTAGTAATTGGATCGCAAAGGGTGTTTAAAATTAGTCTTTGTTTATTTTTTCTGCAAATTTGAAGTAGGTGAAGCTAAAACTATAAAACTTTGCCGCTTCAGGAGCATTTTTACAAACACAGGTTAAATCTTAACATAAATGTAAACTCTATATATAGTTTGGCTTAATTGCTGCTCTGACTGTGTTGTTGTTTCAGCAAATCACCTTTTTTCTCTGTACTCCGGTTAACAATTAATAATTACTAAATTAGTCGGATATTACTTGAATAACTGATTGAAAACAATGAATCCAATAAATTATTTTAGCCTTAAAGCAAATAGAAATCTTTCAGCACATAAACTGTTAGGACAAATAACATTTTATGAATTAGGCCACTAGCATCTTTACAAACTTCCTCTGCTTCACAAACACATAAAAAATGCCAACACTCACCACTCAACACGTCCAATCTTTCCCCTGCAGGGATGAGATAAAAATAACTTGGTGACAAGATCCTTCCCAGCAGACTAGATCACTCTTAACACACAACAGGAATACTTAATAAATTATCTTTAGAGTCATCCTAATAGTTGGGCCGTCGGAAAAGGGAAATCGGGTCAAAAATCGGCATAAAAATGTTGCCGTGACAACATCCAACTTCAGAAACTGTGCCGTGATATTAATGTCGAGCTCTGAGCTACAGAAAACATACCAGAGATACGCAGACAAAACTTTCCTCAAGGGCATCTCCTGCAGGACCTTTGTAGCACAACTGGGAGAAACCATTTCAATGCAAATCTGCGAGAAGAAATTAAAAATGTCAAAAACATTATTTTATTTATTTTTCGCTGTAAATGTTATGTACCCCTAAAAATTCACATTTTTTAAAAGGTTAGTCAAGTAAATGTAACAGACTACTTTGATACTGCAAGTCCTCAATAAATTCACAATGAAGTGACTTTGTGATTCGTTTCACAATAACCAAATAAACCTTTAAAACTCATTAAATATAATTTTTAAGACAGTTCCTGATTATAAAGTTCTTCTTTGCTAGACATCATCATTTGAGCTTTTTTTTTCTGGGATTAATCCTAAATATACAACCTAAACTGCAAAAACAGAGCAGCAATAAATATTTAAGTTAAAGACAAGACCAGAAAACATACGTGTGATTTATATTTATGTAATCATACCTATCGATTGCACATTTTGCAATTAATTTATTGATTGAAGGCGCTCAGCATCTTGAGCTATAAATAATGTTTTGTTAAATCTGCCTTCTAATTAAACGTCTATCTACAGGTGGTTGACAGAGGCTTAAAGTTTTATTACAATATTTTGTGGTACTCTTGTAATAATAATAATAAAAGTGATATGAACTATTCATTACTTCTTTGACATAGCAATCATAGAATCTGGAAAAACATTCCCATTGGAATAAAGTTCAATTTGTATCATTAAACTGCAAATTATAACTACATTTAGTCATATTTTCTAATTTATTGATGCTTCCATTGAACAAACATTAAAACTAAATTCTGACAATAGTTTAGGGAGTTTAAAACATCATTAACTGGAATTTATCATGAAAACGATAAAAATGATAATCAAAATAAGAAATTTATCACGTTAAATGATAAACGATAAATGCCCATCCTTATTTATATCCAACAGGTAACAAATATCTTTGCTGGAAAATGATTAAAAATGGTTTAATGTTAAATATGAGAATATAAAAGGTTCATTGTGAGGAATGGAGGTGGGTCGAGTTGCTGTACCCTGTTGGTGAGCGGCACGAAGCTGATAAAACTGCCGATGGCAGCGACTTCCTTAATGATGCTCTCGATGAGATTCATGTTCGCTTCATAGATCTCCACGCTGACCAGACGCTTCTCCAGGGAGAAAAGCTCTGGAACGTACTGAAAACGCAAAACCAGGAGTTTGTTAAAGCAGATTGCTTTATTTGAGTATTTAAAGAAAAATTAAACTTACACCACTCGTCCATTTCATCAGAGTCCTGTACATTGTTCCCTGCATAAAATAAATTAAAAGTTAAATAGTGTAAAAGGGGAAATAAGTGTAAAAGTAAACAAAAACAAAGATTGCTGGAGGTTAAAGGTCAGAGAGCATCCTCAGATAATTTTCCATACCTCACTGGATCCAGGATACATGTCCTCCAGCACCAAGTGGACGCTGAGAGTGCAGTTTCTGACAGAAACCGGCTTTTTCACACAATCTGAGACGAAACTGCAGCATGCCTCCCAGTCGCAGAAGAACACAAAGGCCTAGCGGTGAAAGGCAGCAGAAAGAAAATGTGTTTAAGGTTAAATTAAAACCTAAAGGTCAGTTTAAGAGATACAAATCAATCCCAGCTCATGTTTCCCCAACTGTATCTTTGAGAACTGTATACATTTCTGCAGATGTTGATGTTGTTGCAAATGATGTTTTTCATATCTAACAGGCTATATTAGAGCATTTTCCTTATTACGGTTACTAATGTCTACTACAATGACTTCCCTTATTAACTAATGGAACTAGTTTCCACTCTTAGTGGAGTTAATTTTTTGTTTATGGCTTTAGCAAATTGCTAACTTCGAACATTTTTAGTTCACTTAGCTTCGCCTGATTTAATATTTCTGCGTTAGTTTTAAAGTGCTACTTTACTGGGCTGTTTGGAAACTTTCAGTTGAAAAACCTGTAAAATAACATTTATTCTGAACCCAGAATGAATCGCTGTAAAACAGTAAACAGTTTAAAATCTACTGATTCTGACAGAAGCCTTACCCTGGTCAATTAGGCTAAATCAACAACAAAGTTAGCAATAATCAATAATTATAAAATCAAAACCATGAGTCATGGTGGTAAAACACTGTAGTGTTAGCTTCAACTAAATACCCAGTTGGAGTAGCGCTTTAGCATTAGCTTCTGCTAAATGCCCTGTTGGTATAGCATATTAGTTTTTATCTTATGGCATTTCAGGGTTACTTTTTAATTTTGAGGTGCCCACCACTGCCTTAATGTCATTTAGCCAACCATTATCATCCTTCAAAAGATTTAGACCAGGGGTGGGCAACTCCTGGTCCTGGAGGGCCGGTCTCCTGCAACTTTTAGATGCATCTCTACTTCAACACACCTGAGTCAAATAATGAGGTCATTAGCAGGACTCTGGAGAACCTGACTGCACTCGGGAGGTGATTCAGCTGTTGGATTCAGGTTGTTGGACCAGGAACACATCTAAGAGTTGCAGATATCTCGTGGTCCCTCAAGGACCAGGAGTGCCCACCCCTGATTTAGAAAATCTGTGCGGTTTCTCTCTGTACCGTGGGAGAGACCCGGTAAAGAAACTTGCAAGATCTTTACAGAGTTTGCTTGATTATCAAACATCACAATAATTAACCAAAAATCTCACGAAAGGCAAAAACCCAAAAGATGTCTATTTGAGAAACAACTTGTTGCATGTTATTTCATCTTTTGTCAAACAGGAAAGCTAATTAAAACAATAATAAGGTTGGACTTTTGTGCACAGGCAGTCGGTCTGAAGGAAGAGCTCCTCACCCTCCTCTGCAGCGGCAGCACCAAGATGTTGTAGTAGAGAGTCTGCAGGTTCTGTTTGGGGAAATAACGCCACACCAGCTTCGCTACATCCTCATGTTTGTATTTTCCTTCTGGTAAACCCGTCAGCATGACGGTGAAGAACTCAGAGCCTCTGTGGGGAGTCGTCTACGGGACGTCAAGTTCAGGGAAAATCAGAAAATCCAAAGACAAAGAAACACGTCGGTTGATTCATGAAGACTGATTTAGAAACACTTTCGATGCCAACAGTAAGATTCTGATTTCTTATACAGGAAATGGAGCCTCACCAAAATGTCCTCTTCTCCTTGGACCGTCAGAAAACCTGAAGATGAAGTCAGAAAAATAAACACAATCAGGGAAAGTCTCCAACAGAGAGCCTGGTGTGTCTGCATCTTGCTTCTCTTACTGGGGATGTTAAACCAGGGACACACAGTTGGGAAGACGTAGGGCGGCGTCATCATGGTGACCCAACACGGCGCCGTGGTGCCCTGAGGAACGCCAGATTTCACATCTGGGATTCCTGCATCAGGTAAGATCTTCTCACCGTCTGGCAGAGCTTTCAGTGGCAGCTTTGGTACTGCAAAAACAACAACAACATCATGGCGAGTGTTTGGTTACTGTAGTAGAAAAATTGCAATTTATAGAAGGTTAAACCTTTTCTTCTGTTTTAGATGATTGTATAAATCCATTCAAACACTTAAATGTTTTTTGACTGAGGCACTTTTTCAACAGTAATTTAAATGTAGTTGTGTTTTCATTAAACATGTATTTTGGCAAAATCAAATTACAAAAAGAAATTTGGTTAATGGAAAGTTTTTATAAAAACATTTTGCCTCTAGGATGAAGTTGAGTTTTTCTGGTTGTATCTAAATTAGTTTATTTCACAAAACTGCAATTGGAAACACTTTTTTTGCAGCATTTTTTCTGCAGTCATTTGATCAACAACCTGATGTTACTACTGGCGGAAACGACAAAAAAAGATATTTCTCATTAAATTATTCATTTTTTCTCTGTTTTTCTACTTTTTATTGCCTTTGTCTCTTTAAAACATGTGAAAATTAAAAAATTTAGCACATTTCAATCAACACTTTATGTCCTTACGTTGAGATTTCTTGAGGCTTCTTGGTATTTTCAACCTGTTGACTGTGTGGACGAAACCCAGTCTCATCAGGCTGCACCAAACGCCGAGGCGATCTGCATCGTAAACCGTCTCGAATTCAACAAAAACCTAAAAAAAAAAAAAACAACAACAAAAACTGAAATAAATCCATTAGGTTCTTCTCTCTACGTGGATGTGAATGTAAACATTTAAATTTAATACCTTGTTAAGCAGAGGCAGGAAGTTTCTCACATGACCAATTTTTCTCAAAGCTTTCCTGAGATCAGCGATGTCGCTTGGTGAAATGTTCTGGATGTAGATTATACTGGTTCCATCGTCTCTCATGTTCTGTCAGCGACAGCCAGAAAAACGTTAAAACAACCACATTTATCTGCTTTTCCTCCATTTTTTACTGGTGGTGTTGGTGTTTAGCTGCAGATCTTAAATCAGTTAGTTCAGATAAAACTAGTATTTTCACGTCATTTCTACAGAGAAAAGGTTTCTCCTTCCTAACCCCCCAAACCAGTCTGTTTATCCTAATCATCCTTCTTGCATCTAATATGTTTTTATTATTAGTAAAGTTATTAATCCATCTTTTTCACTCGGATTGAGGCAAGTGCTCCTTTTTATTTTTGTTGTCTTTTTGTAAAAAAAAAAAAAAAAAAAAGACCTCAATGATATTAGTAAAAATTTATACAACCGATGTCTTGAATACAACCTCACAGCTGCCAAATTGTTGACAATTATCTAACAATGATCTGACCTCAGTTTGTATAAGTTTTAATGTCTATTTTAGCAATTCTAATTTTTTGTGCTGAACATCTGTAAATATTGCAGAGACAATGTTAGTTGCCATTTTTCTTCTTTCACTGTTATGTGTTTACACTACAATGAAAAATGTGCGTTCATAACTTGGCATGTATTAGCAAACAGTCTTTTTTTGTGATAAAAGTAAAAAGTGACAATAAAATAGTTTTCCTCCTTAAATAAATCTTTACACAGGTTTGTACAGGTTGGATTTGTTGGAAAATGCAGTGTTGTTGCAGCTGCCAAACTGAGCAAGGGTGTTCTTACTTTTCAGGGTCAAACAATGAAAGGCAAAACTAGACAGTTCAGTAGCGTTAGATAAGGCTGCAGCGAAACAAAGCCATCCAAGAATGTTTGGGTTACTTACTAGAGGCGTTATTCCGATGAGAGATTTATAAAACCCAAGCTGAAACAAAAACAGTAAAAATAAAACTTCACAGCATCTTTAGGTTGTTTCTGGGGTATGATGTTGTTTAAATTAAGTTTTTTTTAATGACAGATAAATAAATATGTGACAGTATTAGGTGTAGTTTGACAGGAATAAGGGGAAGTATTTAAATTTTTTTAATACTTACTGGTGTCATTAACATGTCTGTTTCCACGATGTGCAAGAAGAGCTTCTTCGATCTGAAAGAGAGATGGCCGTGCACCGCTGTGTAGACGAGGCCAATTACTGACCGCACATTTGGCATGAGCACAAAAGCCTGAAAGAATGTTAGAAAACAAAACCCCATAAAAATTATTTAAAACATAAAAAAAAAAATAATAAATCTATACAAATTAAGTCTGTTTTTGCTTAAATTTAACACTCATTTGTAACAATTTGATCATGAGACAATAACAACCAGTTTTCAGTAGATGATGGAAGCCATTCAAATCAATCGTACCCTGGGTGAAAATGTGACAGCAAACACGCCAGAGTTCCGCTTCGGTTGCTTGGTAACGGGCTGGGCTGGCGCAGGTTGCTAGGTAACGGCGTAGTGCCAGTCAAATGTGACTTAAAATTCCGGAGGTTTTTGAAACAAGTTAATTTCCAGACACCAAAAAATATTAACTGCGTGATTTTTTTTAAAGAGCTTTGGCTGCTTTTATAAAGCAGTTCAGACCCAAATAGAAGTACAAAAACTGTACAAAATGTGAATTTTGCATTTAAAAAAAAAAAAAAAAAGAACTTGTCTAGTATAATAAGCCCATATTCACAAACAGAGTAAACATAGGACAGGAATGCCTGGACAGTTCAAACATACAGAAACCTACAGAACAGGCACAGCAGTCCTCACTTCAATCAGCTGAGGCCAAAGTTCATAATTAAACAATAGGAAACAGACTGGGAAAAAAGTTGAAAAACCCAAAAGAACAAAAGATATTGCCAAAAAACATCTTAATGCTCAAAACCTTAAAAAAATTACTGTCTAGATTGACAGAGATGGACATACTTCTGCAGATAGTTTAGCTAATTTTTAGCGCTATTGCTAACTTTTAAAAAATTTAGCTCACTTAGCTTCCACCAAGACATCCAGAATGCCGAGTTTCAACCAAACACAAAAACACAACCATGTGCTTACCATGCCAGTCTGAGGGATAACGTAGATGTTGTCGTGTGCGTATTGAAATTCAAATTTACAGAGAACGTTCACAACTTCCTCCTCAGTGTAGGAGCCGCTATAGTCCACAGGAAGGTTCGTTATCAACAGTAGTGTTGAGTTGAGAGCGTAAGGCTGGAAGAAAAAGGCAAAAACTTGAATAAAATACTTATCAAGATTAAAAACATAGTTGAAACTTCAGTGATTAATTTAGATAATTAATCACTGGCTCAATGTTTTGATTCAGACTCATGTACCAAATCAAGTTTTAGGATAATTTCTCTATATACTATAAGCTACATCAAAAAGCCAAAGGGGAGAATAAATCAAGAAAATAAATCTTACTTTGGACGACAGGATGATTCCTGCAGGGAAACACTCTAGACGAGGGTCAAAACAACAATAAAACATTAAAAATCAAAAGAAACCTTCTGTATTTTTTATTTATTTATTTTTTTGAAAATACAAACTTGTTTCTTACTGAAATTGTGTAGCTTCAGGTAAAACCCAATCCTCTCTCCAACCGTCACTGAGGACTCAACGCGGTTCAGAGCAGCAGCTGCTGCGTTTGGAAAACAGGCGGCCGGGTTCTTCTGGGCCAGAACATCAACTTCAGAAGAGAAATGATTAACACAGAGGACAAACAATTTTAAATATTACAGAAATTAAATTTGAGTTAATCATTTTTATTTTTGTGGTGAGAAGAAAAATAAAAGATTATTGTGGCTTTTTTCTCTCTAAAATCTTTTAGGGCAGGGGTGTCAAAAGGCTATTTGTGGCCCTGGGACTGACTTTGAGCAGCCCCCCACCCAAAAAGTATGAAATTAAATTTAGCAGGCAATCAAGCCTAAAATATTTTACAGGCTACATGCCTTTTGTTTAATGAGACAAACATGCAAAACCGTTTAATAGCTCTGGATCTGCAATTATTTACACGTCTCTCTAGTGACTAATGTCTGATATTGTTTAATTAAAACATTGCATGTTTAGTTTATTATTAACAGGGTTAATAGATTTTGGGTGATTTTAGTTAAAAAATATAAATATATATTTTTTTGCCCAGGTAATAATTTTATCTTGATTTTGGCTCATGAGAAAAAGCAAAAATCTTTTCTTTTTTATTTCATATTTGAGCTTGAAAGTCAGACTTGATCACCATGGAGAGTCACTTTTATGACAAAACAAGTATAAATTAAAAAAATTTTTTATTATAATCTAGATTATGGGCTACTTTGTAACCAATCCAACACAGATTCTTGGTTAAATAGCAAATGTGCTTTCCAATGTCTGAATAAGTTTTTTTTTGTTTGTTTGTTTTTAAATCAAATTTCAAAAATCAGTTAGTCTCTTTTCATATAAACTCTACCTAATTTTCAGGTTGGTTCAAACCAGATTTCTAGACTGCATCACTAGACCCAAACATGGAGAACCAACATTTGGCTTCTATGCTCCTCTAATTGGAACAAACTTCCAAAAAACTGTGAAAATGCTGAAACACAGTTTCTTCAAATCAATGTTAAACCCCTGCTTATTTAAAAGTTGCCATTGACTAATGGCGAGTGGATCATCATAAAGTGTTGTCGGTTTTTAAACCAGTCGTATTTTCTTACTTTGACACTGGAATGTTGTTTTTAATGTTTATTTTTCTTCTACTCGTGTAAATGACTTTAAATTGCCTGATTCAAGCACTCACAAAATACCTGGTTGATACGGTGAAAAAAAATACAAACAGGTCATTTGTATTTATTTGTATTTCCAGCATACCTTTTTGGTTATTTTTGTGGTCCCCTTCAGTTTTTTGCGATGCATCCAGAAGTGTCTCAGCAGAGCTTCCTGCAGACCGCGGTTGGACCTCCAGCTGTTTGCCATTGGTCTTCAGGTTTAGCGCTGCCAGGTCTGGAGTTTCTTGAGTTGTCATCGTTGTCTGTTGACTCAGCATTGGATCAGCAGGTTTCTCTGGACTGGTGATAACTCCACTGCCTGGTTGAGGATGTTCAGGTTTAGCTGGGGAGGCTTTTCTAGCGGTCACTTCATCTTCGTTGGTCTCAAGAAAATCAATTTTTCTTTTCATCGCATTACCTTCTATAATAACTTCTGTTTGTTTGCTTATTTCAGTTGTTGAAACATTTGCCTTCACAAGGCAAGCAGTGTCTTTTAAGAGGAAGGCAGCTTTGTAAACCTTTATTCCAGAACTGTCTGTTTTTGGGGTTTGACAAACTGCAGAGAGATCTTCTGACATCGTCAGCTTGGATGAGACGTTTATGCCCTCAGATGAAGTTTCTTCTTTTTCTTGGCTGATTTGTAACCGTCTTTCATTGGAGTTAAATTGTGAGGTCTTTGCTTTAGAAATCTCGGGATTTGAAATCTGACAATCACCTGGACTGTTTTCCGCCATTGGTATTGTGGATGTAATAACTGACACAAAAAGGGAGGGTTCGGATTCTTTGACGTTTGCTTGATCACATTTACTAAAGTTTCCAAAGGCCGTTCCTGAAAGTTTTCCCACTTTACCTTCTGGGAGACATCTGGTGATTTCATCCAACTTTTTATTTGTAGATGTTTTTGGAACCTTGACCTTCACTTTTGCAACCATTTTCTTCCCTTTCATTGCTTTAGCAACAGTCTTCTTTAGCATTTTTGCAGTCTTGGTTCTGTCTTTAACTGCAACTTGAGAGTCTTTGCCTTTTTTAAAAACTTTAGTTGCTGGTTTGTTTCTTGTGCCTCCTGAATCATGATTCTTTCTGAGGCTTTTGGACTTCTTGGAATCTGGATCCATTCTTGGTCGGACTTTTGGCAAAGTTTTGTCCGAGGTTTCTTGAGTTTTGACGATCGTCTCCTGAGCCCGAAGTGGATGTGGTCTGGTCACCACTTTACCAATCAGCGGCTTAATCTGTTTCGGTTCTGGACGCGAAACATTTGAAGTTTTCCGTTCATCTCCGAGAGACTCTTCAACTTTTGTTAGCTTAGCGATTCCAGGACATTTAGTATTTCTACCCAGAAGTGTATCTGAAGAGGTTTTTGAAGCATTGACCTTTACTTTTGTGACCATTTCCTTTGCTTCAGCGACAGACTTCTTTAATATTTTCCCAACCTTGGTTGTGTCTTTCACTGCAACTTGAGTCTCTCTGCCTTCTTTGAAAACATTGGCTCCTGGTTTGTCTCTTGTGTCACCTGAATCAGGACTCTTTCCAAGGCTTTTGGACTTCTTGGATTCTGGATCCATTTTTTGTTGGACTTTTGGCAAAGTTTTGCCCGAGGTTTCTTGAGTTTTGATGATTGTCTCCTGAGCCTGAAGTGGACTTGGTGCGGTCACCATTTTACTAACCAGTTGAAGCTGTGAAGAATCTGCAGTTTGTTGTTTATTTCCCAAAGAATCTTCAACTTTTATTAGTTTAGCTACTCCAGCACATTCAGCAGTTTTATCCAGCGGTTTACTTGCAAATGTTTTTGAAGAATCAAGCTTTACTTTGGTGACAGTTTTCTTTTCTTCATTTGGTTCAGGAATAATAATCCTCCTTGTCCCTTTAACTCTAGTCGTTTCTTTAACTGCAGCTTCAAAATCTTGATCTTTTCTGAAAACTATAGGTCCAGTTCTTTGATTTGAGAGGCCAAAATCAGGGCTTGTTTCCAGACTTCTGAACCTCAAGGAAACTAATTGTTTCAACGGCTCTTTTACCGATACAACCGACTTCAAAGCCTGTGTTTTTTGCGAGCAAGTTTTGGATTTGGAGACGTGTGTTCCTTTGGAAGATAAGCGTTTCGCTTTTTTCACAAGTTTCTGATGCAAAGACAAAAGCGTTTTTATCGGAAGATGGTCCAAGCTCTCAGATGAACCCAGTTTCTTGGAATCCTCAGATCTTCTGTCAAAGAGACAAACAAAAAAAAGCATTCATTTTCCTGCAAACTTATATGATATTACACTGTTGTACAAACAGCTACCCAAACCTTGCAGCCACCAAAAAGGCCTTAATCAAGTAGTTTGTGTCTAACAAAGGGTGACTGAGTGGCATTCACAACCCAAGAGCTCAGAACTATAATAAAACAAAAGACATGATAACTCATCACTTAGCTTTAAACCTTTAAAGGGGTGGGGGATGAGTAGAAGTCAAGATATAAAGTAAATTTTGGTTTTCAAATGGACATTAATCCAGAAATGGTCTTGAATGCGTCAGCATCTGGTGATACAAGTTAAAGTGGAAGAATTTAAAACATTTTTGGTGACTGTTACTGCATAATTTATAAAATTATTGAACTGAAAAAAGTCTCAATCATAACTTACAGTTTATGATGTTTTCTTCTATGTTGTGAGGAAACGGAGAGGGCCCTCTTGTCCTGTTAACAGAACACATTGTAAATGGAACAGATTAGTGAAAATACAATCTACAGAAGTTTTGGGAGTGACGCAAATGTTCTTTTGAGGGTTTAGGAAAAGGCCAACTGCTTGTTTTTACATTTGATCCATTTGGATCTTCACACTAAACGCAATAAGCTTCACACCAGCCTCCCATTGTTGATCATTTTACCTTTTGCATAATTTCAGTCTGTCCTTGATGTTTTTATTGGACCTAGCTAGCTTCTTACAGAGGCAAAGATTTTTCAACAATGAGCTTGTGTTGAAATTCGCCCATATCCCACTACTGCCAATGTTGACAAGCTCCACACAGGTGGAAACACAATTTTCTAAATTTTGATATACCTTCACTTCAGGATTGGGAAACTGTTCCATCAGGTCCAACAGTCTTTATATTATCTGGCCACCTTTGTGGTTGTATTACTAAACAAAATTAGGTTATCTCCTTTTGAACATGCAGAAATATGTTTTAAAATAAAGGTTTGAACAAATTCGAATTGGATCCATTACCTGTAGAATAATCTAAAACAATGGTCAACTCCAAATCTGAAGCCCATGAATTTTGAACTATTTGCATCCCAGCCGAATTTTTAGCAATTTATTTAGGCTACAAAAATGTAGGAACGATGAAGCTAACATATCGTAGCTTGATGAACTCAAAGACGCACACCAACCTTGGTCTTTTTAGAAGATCTTGCATGTTTCTGCTTGAGTTTGGACAGTATTTTTGAAGAAGATGGTGATAACTGTCTTCCACTTGATGAATGTGTTAAGACCTTTCTCCTTTTGTCCTGTGAGGGTAATCCTAATGATGACTGTGAGGAATCCTGATTCTTTGCAAGTTCAGCCAGTAAAACAGGAACCACTAAATCTACGACATCTTTGATGTTGGACTGTCCTGAGGCAGACTCGAAAGCTAGAAGAAGAATGCATGAGAAAGTATTAGTACAATTATAGGACAGATAGAGACACTCAACTAGTAAAGACATACTAACACTTTGATTTTAGAGATTCAACAATGTTTCCAGATCAAACCTGAATTTTCCAGCAGCCGCTTTGTCAGCATCCGTACACTGCTGGACTTCTTTTTCTGACAGGATGGCTCTTCTTCTGGAGTCGCATGTCTCTTGCGGTTTCTCCTAACACTTGACGCTTCCTCATCACTCTGCTTCGACAGGAATTGTTGCTCATCTCTTTCAAGGAATGATTCACGTTTTCTTGTTGGTGACCGTCTTTTATCATCATTCCTTCTTGGGGATGACTGTCGATCATGGTACTTTGGCGGTGACCAATATTTGTCGTCTGACCTTCTTGGCGGAGACCGGTGCTTGTCGTCTGACCTTCTTGGCGGAGACCGGTGCTTGTCGTCGGACCTTCTTGGCGGAGACCGGTGCTTGTCGTCGGACCTTCTTGGCGGAGACCGGTGCTTGTCGTCGGACCTTCTTGGCGGAGACCGGTGCTTGTCGTCGGACCTTCTTGGCGGAGACCGGTGCTTGTCATAAGTACTAACATCTGTCCTTCTTTGTGGTGACCACAGTCTGTCATTTGACCTAGAGGAGTGTTGGTCATGGCTCATCACTGGTGACCGTCTTCTGTTGCCACTTCTTCTGGGTGAGAGGTGCTCACCATTGCTTGTTGGGGACCATCGTTTATCCGTTCTTTTTGGGGACATCTGTCTCATACATCCACTCCTCGGTGACAATCGTTTATAATCAGATATTCTTGGGGAGGACTGGCGCTCAAAGAATCTCTTTGACCCTTCTTTCCGATCACTTCTTGGTGACAATCTTCGCTCACAACTTCTTCCTCGAGACAACCGTCGTTCGTGGGTCCTTCTTGGTGAAACTGATTTCTTATTCATTCTCTTTGGTGAGGACCGTTTCTCATAGCTTCTTGAACGTGATCGATAACCAGAACGATTATAACGTGGGGAGCAAGAGCGAGACCTCGACCTTGAGGTGCGGTATTGCAGCCTGTGTTGGGAGGAAGTACCGTTGGAGTGGTTTTTTCTATCTCTTGAGCCGTGGCGAATGGGGCTGTGTGAACGGGAACTGGAGCCATTACTGGATCTGTTTTTGCCATGTCCTGATCTACTGCTGTATTTGTGCTTTCCGTCTCTTGAGCTCCTCCGACGACGTGGACTGTATGAGCGGGAATGTGAACGGCTGATGGATTTGTCTCGTCCATCTCCTGAGCTGGAACAAGTACCGCTGTTTGAGCGGGAACGATGATGTAGGGAGGCTCGGGTTAAAGTCTTAGAACTTTTAATTGCATCCCTAAAACGATTAGTGAACAAGAATCAAATCAACCATTTGAAAAAAGAAACTTGGCAATGAGAAATACTTGTTCTTGTTGTTACTGCTGCAAATATTTGAAAAAATAAAAAATTACCTTTGCACTTCCTCATCCCAATGAGGGTATCTGTGGGAGAGAAAAAAATAAAATCAGCAGCACATTCAACGAAAGGTCTCCATAGATACGTTAAACTTTCTGAAATAATGCCTCAAAAGCCCACCAGCATTGTAGGTTAAAGGAGAAAAATTAAACATTTATATTTAAAATGTTTTCTTGTTATGTCTTAGGTTTAAATCAAAAACAAACAATACTCCAGAAAACCCATTACACAGTCCTTTACCTTTACAAAAACTTAAAATATTTCTTAAAAACGGTTAAATGTACTAACTGGTTGCGAAGGCGGTTGCAGTTCGCATGGTGTTGGTTGCTTGTCTGGTGGGAAACCCAATCCTAAAATAAACAGCAACAAATAAAGTCTTGTCTTGACATTCTGTTTGCAAAACACATTGAGATGCAGAGACATTTAAAATGTTTTCAATTTAATGCATGACAAATAACTGGAATAATTAAGTTACTAGCAGTTAGGAATTGCTATTATGAAAGAGGAAGTGATAAAAAACAACACACACTTACCTTTAGTTGAGGACATTCTTTGTTACATAAAGAGCAGATGTGTGGAAATCTTCCTGGCATTACTGCTGCATAATCACGCCTCACACCAAGGGATGGCAGATCCTCAGAGGACCCAGTCTTGGCTGGAGGTCGAGGTTTAGAAGATGGCACATGAGCATTGTTATTTGTTTTAATGATTGGCTGAGACTGAGAAACGCTGGATGCAGGGTTCTTGGATACAACTGTTGAAGGTAGAACAACATCCGAGACATGTGGCATTTTGGGAATGAAAGGTGATTGAGAATCTGGTTTTGTGGCAGAAGACACACCAGGCTGCAAATCCTTCAGAATCTGCAAAATTTTCTGAATATTGGTTTTCTGTAGCATTTGCAGATTCATCGTTGAGTCTGCAATATTTGATCCTTGCCCTTGAATTTTATTTTCACCACTGGATGTAGCATCTCTGGTTTCATGTTGGGGAACTGACTGGGATGAATGGTTTTGCTGGGTCTCCAGTTTTTCAGCTGCATTCCTCTTTGGAAAGGCCACAACATTCAGTTGGTTGAAACCAGCAGCAGATACTTTCTGGTCATATGAAGAAACCAAACTGCTGTTCTTTAACTCTGACCAGCTTAGCTGTGGTGCTTCTTTGCCATCCTTTCCACCAACCCCAGCTGCATTGTGAACGTTCCTGACAGATGTATTCTCAACATGTGGCATTTTGGGAATGAAAGGTGATTGAGAATCTGGTTTTGCGGCATAAGACACATCAGGCTGCAAATCCTTCAGAATGTGCAAAATTTTCTTTATATTGGTTTTCTGTAGCATTTGCAGATTAATCGTTGAGTCTGCCATATTTGATCCTTGAATTTTATTTTCACCACTGGATGTAGCATCTCTGGTTTCATGTTGGGGAACTGACTGCGACGTAAGGTTTTGCTGGGTCTCCAGTTTTCCAGTTGCATTCCTCTTTGGAAAGGCCACAACATTCAGTTGGTTGAAACCAGCAGCAAATACGCTCTGGTCATATGGAGAAACCAAACTGCTGTTCTTTAACTCTGCCACGCTTGGCTGTGGTGCTTCTTTGCTATCCTTTCCACCAACCCCAGTTGCAGTCTGAATGTTCCTGACAGATGTATTCTCAACATCTGTAATAGATTTTCCAGTATATGCACAGTCAAACTGTTTAACTGGTTTAATAATCATATCTGTGTTATTATTGGGTGTTTTTGTTTGTCCAAAACCAATGGATCGAGTCATTCCACTCACCTGGTTCGGTTGAGTTTGAAGCAGTCTAGTTTGATTGATTTTTGGAGGCGGCACGGCAACAAAAGACCCTTTCTGGTCACCTGAAGAACCCAAATCACCACTTTTTATTTTAATTAAAGTTGGGAGTGGCCCCTCTTTGCTGCTGTTTTGAAAATTATCCATCAGCAAAGAGTTCCTCTGAATATTCCTACCATCTACCTCTGCAGAACCAGCAGCAGCTTCCTCATTTTTAATAGTTTTCACTGGATGAAGAAGAGTAGATGAAGACATTTTGTCCGGCAATATTCCTGGCTTTCCAAGATTAACTGCATCTACTCCTGTTGTGCTTGCAGTGGGTCGAGTCATAGAGTCGGAGTTAGACCGAACTCCAGGTGCACTCCTCGTGGCCTTTTTCATGCGAATGCTTTGTAAGAGGTAGGGCAAGTTCTCGGCAGTAGTCTGCTCTTCAGAGTAATTCAGTAGTTCGTCCAGGTCTGCTTTCTCCAGTCCGTAATTTTCTAAAATGTTCCCAGCCAATTGTGGATTACAGTCAAAGTAACTGGGTTGATCTTCTTCTCGAGTGGCATAAACAGACACATTTGATGCCAATTTCGAGAAATCGTCGGCCGTACTCTTGTGGTCTGGCAGAAAGTTGTAGGAGCTACAGCTGGTGCTCGAGAGTTGATGCCCATATGAAGCTGACATCTTTGGGGCTGAAGTGGATAAGGTTTCTTTTTGGGTGATGGTAAATAACGCACCCTGATCTATAGGTTGGTGTTTGATCTCCTCTTTGTGGGGAACGTTGAAGGTACTTTGTGAAGTTGTCAGATAGTTTTCAGGCCTGTAGTTGCTAATTGGCAAAGAGAATGGCTTAATTTCTCTTTCCTTAGAAGAGGTAGGAGTCCCAGGAGACGCTCCAGGGAAGGTAAAGCTGGATTCAGGTCCAACATTTGGTGTTGTTCTCCAAGGATCTCTCTCAGTTTTCACACTGAAGAGGCCAGTTTGCCCCTGGGAGGCATTCTGTGTCCCAGGGGAAAAGGGATTGTACATGAGATAAGACATAAGGAAGGTAATGTTTCTCAGAGGTTTAGAGAGTTATGTGGTGAGGTAGCTCTGCTATCAATCACCAATAAGAACAATGTTCTTTAACAGCCAGTGCAGGCTGCAGTTTATCCTCAAAATCCCTGGAAGAGCCTGTTTAGGCCCATGAAGCAGTCCTTTACCTTACCTTCAGCAAGTAAGACAGGAGGCACCAAACTGAAGACAGCAAAAACAAAAAAGTAGGTCACTAAAAAGACACAAGTGCAGAAACGGGTGAAATCAGAATAAGAAACTCATATAGATAAATTGCATTAAAACACATTAAATTAATTTTTATTAAGAAAAAGTATCAACTAGAGATGCACCGGTTGCAGTTTTCTGACTGATCATGATTACCAATCTTTAAAAAGCCTGACCTGCACATTTTTGGCCAATACAATTTTTTTTGTCTGCAATATCGTTAAATGTAGTAAGAAAGTTGTTTAGTTGGTTACAGCGGGGCGACGATTACTAACTGCAGACATGACCTGGTGAGCTGGTCTGTCAGTCAAACCTCTCACAGGCAGAGCTGGGTAACAACTAGTTACATCTACTCAGTTACATTTACTCAAGTAACGTTTTTGAAAAAAAATTACTTTTAAGAGTATTTTCAATATGCTGTGCTTTTAATTGAGTAATTTTATTATAAAGTATTGAAGTACTGTATCCAGCAAAATTTGTGGATTTTCTACCAACTGAATGAAAAACAAACATGTTTTAAACAAAAATGACAGGCTTTTCATGGAAAGAAATTGATTTGGAAAATTTTTCTTTTGCCTGATTTTATTATTTTTGTGAATTATATGAATTATAGTAATTTTTGTTATAAAAATATTAAAATTTCCACTTAGCTTTATATTTTTAGGTTTATTTTTCAATCTCTTTTAAAGCTCACAACATTTAGCAGATAATCTCATTTATTTTACAATAAACATGCATCATTTTTTACTTTTTACCATTCCTACTACATTCCACATCCTTTTAGCCTTTTCAGAAAGCAAAGCTGTAAATCAGGCTTGCCAACAATTTAGGCAGGAACCATCAGATAAGGGGCAAGTCGCACTTAGAAGTGATTACTCAACAGTGACTGAACTCACAAAGACAAGATGGCCTCCGATTCGCAGTGGGAGATTTACTGGCCCTGCTGCGAGCCTTTGGTTAAATTTATAGTTCAAATCTGAGGTAAACCTTTATTAAATTCAGACAATATTCAGAGTGTTACATTTATATGCAAGGAATGTGTTGGTTATCAGAGTAAAAATATATAAAAATAAAAATAAAACAAGTTATGTTTTCAAAATCACTCAAATGTCTTGTCGTACTTCACCTAATGCTTATTTCTTTTACTGAAAATCCAAAGAAAGGATTGGTGAACCCAAAGTTCTATCCATTTTTTTCCCCAAAACATCACTATCCTATCAACATTTTGCTGCACACAGGAAGTAAACAGGCGAACGGGAAGTGTCCAACCTTTTCCCAAGAAACACAAATTCGGCTATTTAGACATTTTTCTAAAGTCTAAAACACAGAAAGTAAAGATAGACACTCAAAAAGCTCCAATATGCTCTCTTTTTAAGGTAATGTAGCATTAAAAAAAAACCTTAGTACGCAACGATCATCATGTAAGTGACGAAGATGACTGCAGGGAAGCTACCTGAGCAGATAGCCCAACTAATTAACGGCTTGCTAGCCTTTTGTTTCTCTAAAAAGTCCAGAGCTGCGTAAACTTTATAATTCTCCACAACAATCAATATATCAGTGCTCTGCTTACTTTAACAAAACGGTAGTGAAGATGGCCTCAGTTTTGCAGCAGGGAGAATAACTAATAATCATGATGTTGTTTAATGTTTGTGTAAACACGCTGAAATTTTTACTCGATTTTATCATATTGTGCGAATCTTATCCCAAAAATACTCAAATTCTCAACTCGGTTGGTGAATTTTTATATCACTCTTAAATGCAATAAAAAAAATATCCTCCTCATAGTTTCTGTGTTTACATGGATTTAGATACATCTGATTTTTCATGCATATAAAACTTATGCACATTAACACTCCTTTGTTTTTCACTAAATGTCCCTTTTCAGAAGTTTTCTTTATTTATAATCAATACTTTTCTACAAAATGTGGCTTTTCAGCCACTTTTTAAACTGGAAAAAAACTCCAGGCTTCCTGTGGAGGTGAATTTGGGGAAAAAATGTCTCCAAAGGGACAAAAACCCACAAAAAGCAAGTCAGTAAGCAGGAAAATCACCGAACATTTCTGCCGACTGCTGTTTGCAGGATTAAAAAGCAAACTTTTCACAAACTTCGAGGATTCTTTCCTGAAAAAACTCAGTCACTGGCGTACATGATTGCTTTAACGACAGCAAAAACCGATGACATGTCAATATATTCGTGCATAACCTTTAAAAACCGCAAATAAGCATTTTTAGTGCAAAGTTTTTGCAGTTTCTTACCTTTTGTTTGCAGCTTTGTAACTCGCGTGGAGAGAAGCATGGAGACGCTGCATTCAGGAGGCGTGATGTTGCTTTGAGCGTTGCGCTCCCTATTCTTCTTCTCGGGTTAATTCTGAGTGGATGACGACGCGACCCTGCTGCCCTCTCCTGGATGGAGGAATGAACGGCACCATTTAATTTCGCACATAAATCGAAATGTTCGCGTAACTAGAACGTGAATAATTCCGAGATGTGTATATATCCAAACATTATGATCTTAATAAGTCTATTATTGTGTTTTAAAATTAAATTATTTTGTTATTTGGGGGTTTCTTTTTGTTTTCGGCAACTTTCCATTTTTTTATCAAGTCGTAGTCCTTATGGCATTAAATCCGAGTTCAGCGCGCGGGAAAAACCAGAGGGCTGGTGCTGCATTCCATTTACCTCGGAAAAGTTACTTTGAAAATAGAGTGACGTCACGCACGAGTTCACGTGTTACAATTATGTCGGAAAACTTTTTCATAAAAAGATTTTGCGCTGAGTTGAGGTGCTTTTTCGGCCGTATTGAAATCCGTGTTTTTCGCAAAACTGCACAGGAAACACTTTTCGCATCACACGAGTCATGTGATCAACAACGGATGTTGCTACTGGTGAGAAAGACAAAGACGACAGGAAATGGAAGAAGGATAATGGAAAGCATGTATTTTTATGACTTATCGCGTGAACAAACTTATTCACATGTAATTTTAATTGTGTCTTATTTAATAGAAACACTGCATTTGTGAAATTTATTTCTTTGACAGCAGAGCGACCCCAACTCTGATGTTAAACTAAGAAGATAAATAGATATGGGATGATTACCAGTTTCAAGTAGGTCTGTCACAATAACAAATTTTGCTGGAGGATAAATTGTCTCAGAAATTATCACGATAAACAATAATAATGTCGTATCGACACCATTTTCAAGTAATATAATGGCAATAGCATCATAATGCAAGAACATGTTCTCAAATATCAACAAACTTTAATTTCTTATTAACATCTAACACTGAAACTGGAAGTGATTTTAATTATCCAAAAATAAATAAAGAAAACAACAGAAACAACAAATAAGATGGACACTTATGTCTCTGTAAACAAAATTACCCTTAAAACAATGGAGTTGTAGCAACCAAAGCACCAGACCGAAAACTTTTGTTATCCAGTTCTTTATTGGTTGAAAGAGGGAGAGAAAAGAGGAAAAACAACGAACCATGCAAATAGAAATAATTGAACTGGTTTTAATCTATCAAAATGCATTTATCTGAAAAATAACAACATTCAACAAGGTATTAAACATGCCTTTCATTTAATTTTTGGAACTGGTAATACATGTTTTCTGTTTTGGAAGCAGAAAAAAATTATTTCCTTTAAAGTATTAAACATTAAATCATTTTATGGGAAACTTTTATTTTTTTTAATATTTCTGTTAATATTGCATTACCGTGAACTAAAATAATTTTACAAATAATTATTGTCGGTCAAAATATCATAATGTTGTTATGACCTAAGCTTGTTAAAAATAACAATAGATGTGTCAACATTATCAATAATACCGTGTCGTTCTCAAATAAATCCATAAATCAAGCGACATGAGCTGCTGCATTACATTACCCCGGATATTTTCATTACTACATTTTATTCAGTGATATGCTACGCTTTTATTTAATTTGACAATGCTAAACCAACAGATGTTAAAACAAATAATTTTAAAAAGTATTCGTATTATTGATTGATGTCAGAGATGAAGAGAACCACCGTCTTCGTGGAGATTATTGTTTCTGTTAATTTATTTGCCTGTAAAATAAAAAATCCGACTTCTAAGTATAAATTGAACGCCGCAAAAGTCGGACGTTCTTAGACCCACCCACTTTCACACAGCGAGTGTTTTCATTGGCTGAGCCCCATGTCCATCACAACCGTGACTCAAACGGCTGTCATGTGACGAATGTTTTTGTAGAGTCGTTTCCGCATTCAGTGGGTGATTTTCGCCGTGTCATGTGAACTCAAACCTTTGGGGTGGTTTAATTTCCAACCCCTGGGAATCTTCATCGAGGTCCAGAGGATTACCCGCCGCTCCAGAGCACTTTCCAGCGGGCGCGCTGAAAGACTTGGGTCCGAGGCGGTCAGCCATGGCGGACGAGGAGCGGTCACCGCTGCTGCCCGAACAGCCATACGCGACCAACGGCTTCTTCCCTCGGAGAGGCTCCGATGGATATCCACAGAGTACGTACACATTCCTTTCCTGTTAACCAGTAAAACTACATTAATAAATGCTAACTAACGTATTCTAGAATAACTAAAACATTTACATATGTGTTTAGTCCTGGAAATGTTTTAATGTAAACAAGCTTAGCCGTTTTAGCTTTGAGTTCGGATTACATTGGTAGACATCGATTGGGAAATTAGGACACACCTAAGACAGGTTTCACATGTGTAAAATTACAAATATGTTTACAAATTAATTATAAGTCCGTATTTTATTTATTTTCTACTTTTGCAGTCATTTGAAGCTGTTAAAGCATGAAACATTCACTAGTTACCATTTCCTCTCAGTATCTTGTGAAATGAATGAAAATAATTTGATAATGGGAACCAGGAATACCATAATTTTAAAAACTTTCAGTTTTACAAATGGAAGTTTGTGGTTCACATTGTTCCTGTGTGAACCACATTTTTCTCCAGTTGTATGGAGCAAAGAGTAACAAAGTTTTGCCCCTCCTCCGCCTATTGCTGTCTACTGGCAGTCATCTGACTGGCTTACAAGGAAGACAAATGCCTCTGATTTCCAGTCAGAAAAAACAAGGAATATCATGATGTTGGAGCTACATTTGGCAAATTGCAAACCACATATTTGTTAAGCAATACACTGCATCATAACTGGACTAATTAGTCATTTAATATCAGCATATTGGGGTCCAATTATTGCTCTGTAAAGAGCAAAGTGGAAAAAAGTTAATTATTCTTTACAATTACATAAAAGCTGCCAAACAATCAGCTGGTCTTCGTCCTATATTCTGCTTTAAACTACAAATGAAGTTAAAATAACAGTAAATATAAAACTATGCCAACTGTAACAGTTTATTTACTCTGAAGCTGTAGTTTTTTTTGTATATTCTTTAGTTCCTGATGTATAAACTTACTTCAGTGTTTTTATTTCCTCTTTCACTCTCAGTTGCAGTGTCAGCTTTGCTGACACCCCTGGTTACTCGCACAGACATTCATGTTGCAAAATATATGATTGAGTGAAAGATAATAAAAGAAAATGGTGATGGTGAGGTTGTCACTGTTACTGACCTGAATCCTGAACACTTTTATTGCCGTCTTTAAAGCTGTATGTTTGTGAACTCATTCTAGATGTTTTAATTTACAGATGATACAATTATTTACTCAAGATAGAGTAGCAGGACTTCAATACAGTTTGAATCAAGTACAAAGTACAAAGTAGCCATTCAAGAAATCACTAGAGTTGGAGTAAAAAAGTATTTGGTAAAAAGTCTACTCATGTACTGAGTATCTGATCGGGACATTAGTAATTTAATATTTGAAAACGGCATCATTAGACGGACTAAAATATAAAATTGTGTGGCAAATTTTGTTATTTTTAAAGAACAAAATTAAAATAATTCCAATGACAAATTACAGAATCAGGCAAGAGAGCATTTTTCCAGATCATTTTCTTTCAATAAAAAACGTACAAAACTTGTATCTGTGTCTGGTGAATAAAAAGTACATTGAAGTAAAAATACTCTTAAAAGTAAGATTTTTACATAAAGCAAGTCAAATAAATGCAATTGAGTAAATGTAACTGGTTACTACCCAACTTTGGGCCTGATCACTGCACAATGCGACCAAAGAAACCTACAAAAAGCCTCAATGTAAGCCTCTATTTTACCCTATAAGCTGCTGTTATTAGTGTCTCTGTTGTTAGTTTGGATCTCTTCATCTTCTTCCTGTCTTCAGGTATAGTGCCGTTTCCCAGCTTTGTGGCGCCCAGCGAAGCTCCACCCCCGTACTCGCCCCAGGGCAGTCCAGACAGCAGCAGCGCTCCGGTCATCAGCTGTCGGGTCTGTCAGACGGCCATCTCTGTGGAGGGAAAGACGCATCAGCATGTGGTGAAGTGCAGCATCTGCAACGAAGCTACAGTAAGATCAAGAAAGACTCATTCAATCAATCTATCAGTCAGTCAAGTTTATTTGTGCAGCGCAGTTCAAAGAGCTTTACATCATAAAAACATAAAGTTTTAAAGAAAACACCATACAGTTAACAATTGAGAAAACCAGAAAACATTACATTTTTCCACTAATAAACATTGATCAATGTTTCATTGATTAGGGTTCAAAAGCAAAAGGTGGGTTTTTAGTTTAGATCGGAACTCAGTGTTTCGGCTGTTTTGCAGTTTTCTGGAAGTGGTGCATAGAAGCTGAATGCTGCTTCTCCATGTTTGGTTCTGGTTCTGGCGATACCAGCAGAACCAGAGAGGTCTGGAAGGTTGCTATGACGACATCATATCTTTAATGTACTGTAGTGCTAAACCATTCAGTGATTTTTAAAGTCTATTCTCTGAGCTACAGAGAGCCAGTGTAGTGACTTTAAAACTGGGAGATGTTGTCTAACGTCCTGGTTTTAGTCAGAACTCCAGCAGCAGCGTTCTGGATCAGATTGAGTTTTTAGGTAGACCTGTGCCTCTAGATCAGGGGTGTCAAACTCCAGTCCTCAAGGGCCGGTGTCCTCCAACTTTTAGATGTGCCTCTGCTGCACCACACCTGAATAGAATAATTAGGTCATTTAAAATACACTGGAGAACTGATCTACACAAGGAGGAGGTGATTAAGCCATTTCATTCCAGTGTTTTGTACCTGTGGCACATCTAAAAACTGCAGGACAGCGGCCCTTGAGGACTGGAGTTTGACACCTGTGCTCTAGATCTTACTGAATCCTGGAAATGTTCTTCAGGTGATAGAAGGCCGACTTTGTTACTGTCTTTATGTGACTCTGAACGTTCAGGTCTGAATAATTTAACCCTGTAAAGCAGGGGTGTCCAAAGGGCCATTTGTGGCCCTGGGACTGTTTTGTGTGGCCCCTGGAGGAAGTTCACATATTTGTTTATTAAGCTTTTTATTTTTAATCAGGATTAAATTATTATTGACATGAATTTCTAACAATGGGAAATGTTAGTTACAACATAAAATATTAATCTTTTCACAACTAAACTTTTGTATAAATTAAAATCTTGTTGATCCAGAAAGTTTTACTGAAAAAGCTTTTATTTAATCTATTACATAAGCAAGTAATATTTATTTAATCAATTCTTTTATCAATTTGTGCAACTGAGACTTAGAAATTTTGAAGACTTGATATCTCTCTTTTTAATACAGCAAATATAAAAAATCATTCTTAAGTTTTGTATTAATCTATAATTAATAACACTTATTTTCTACAAGAAAAGAAAATTGGACTTAATTTTAGTTTTTTTTTCTTCTTGACCCTCATAAACTTTGACAAAAAGTTCAGATTCCTCTGCTGTTCCGGACATTTATCAGAATATTTTGCCATCTGTATTTGTCAGATATGGAGATAGACTCCATCTGAAAGTTTTGAATTTGGTTTAAAGTTTCTTTTGTTTTCTGTTTGTAGCCGATAAAGAACGCTCCCGTTGGAAAGAAGTACGTTCGCTGTCCATGTAACTGTCTGCTGATCTGCAAAGTCACATCCCAAAAGATCGCCTGTCCAAGGCCGTACTGGTAAGACTGGAAAAAAAATAAATACTGAAGTCCTATGAAATAAATTAGAATATGAGTTTCAATGAGGCTTGTTATTGTCAGATTAGAAATTTCTTTTTAAACATCCATCCATCCATTTTCTGTTCACCCTTTGTCCCTAATGGGGTTGGGAGGGTTGCTGGTTCCTCTCCAGCTGCGTCCCGGGTGAGAGGCGGGTTCACCCTGGACAGGTCGCCAGTCTGTCGCAGGGCAACACAGAAAACAGACAGGACAAACAAACAATCACACTCACACATTCACACCTAGGGAGAATTTAGAGAGCCCAATTAACCTGACAGTCGTGTTGTTGGACTGTGGGAGGAAGCCGGAGAACCCGGAGAGAACCCACCATGCACAGGGAGAACATGCAAACTCCATGCAGAAAGACCCCGGGGCGGGAATCGAACCCAGGACCCTCTTGCTGCAAGGCATCAGTGCTATCAACTGCTCCACTGTGCATTTAACTCTCCTGTTGTCCTAAAATAACATTTAGTGGATCTTTTGGGAGTTTTAACCCAGTGGTGGGTCATTTTGACCCGAGGACAACAGGACGGTTAAATGTTAGGATTATGTTATGAGCTGTTTTAAGTGAGCAGTTTCCTGATTTTATTTTATTTTATTAATGTTTTTTGACCAGTAAGCGCATCATTAACCTGGGACCAGTCCATATTGGCAGTGACAGTCCAGAACCGCGGCACCAACCCGTCGGACTCAGGGTCATCTGCGGACACTGCGCCAACACATTCCTGGTAAATGGCAAATACTGCAACAGGCTGCACATGTATTTTCACTGGTATTGATCTTTCCTTGTTTTTAATTCCACACTTCCAGTGGACAGAGATTTCAGACCGGACTTTGGCCCGATGTCCACACTGCCGAAAAGTGTAAGCATTTCTGCAGCTGTTTGCACCTTTGAGAGACGGATCCATACATTTGTCTCTTTGATTTGTGACCCGATCAGGTTTGCTTTAAAATAAAATGCTTTTCCTTATTTATTCATCAGTTCTTCAGTTGGTCGGCAATACCCGAGGAGGAGGAGCTTGCTGTGTTTTCTGCTCTTTGTTGTTCTGGCAGTATCCACCACTGGACTTTTGGTGAGTTTCTATCCGTGTTAAACTGTTCTGGTAAAGATGGATTTATTTATGACACAATGACATTCTGATAGTTCTCATTATGCATTTCTTTAATTTGAGGTATTTATACTAACCTAAAGAAGAGAACAAAATAACTTATCTGGTTGATAAAATAAAAATTATTGGTTAAAATCAGGACATGTCTTTAGCTCTGGGCTAAACTCGCCTCTTGCATAAACTTGTTGCAGATAACTACAAACTGCTGCAGTTCAAAGGTCTATGATGTTAGCTAACATGAATAACCGTTCAGTATAATTAGGCTGAACTTAAGTTGAGCTAAATGCTGCAATTAGCATATTGACTAAACCTAGTGCGTTAGCTAACTTATGTTATCTTCTTTGGTAATTTTGAGTATGTAATCTCATTAGGTCAAAATGCTAATGAAATTGGTTTGCTAACGTGCTAATGTATGCAATTTGCTAATAGTAGGAAGTTGGCTAACATTAACTGTGTTCTGCATGCTAAATCACTGGTCTAACATTCAACACCAGCAAAAAGGCTAATGTATGTTTAACTATGTACTTGGCAAAGGTTATATGCTAATGTGAGCTAAAATGTTAATAATAGTTAAAATGGTGATGTTGGCATGATCAACTAATCACATGGCAACAGATTATATGCTATTGTGAGCTAATATATTAGTGCTAGCATCATGAACTAAGTACTCAGCTACAGTTTACATGCTATCATGAGCTAAAATGTTAACTTTTGGATGCCACCAGTCAATTGCAATCTTAATGTACTAAATTTAAGTGACATTATATGCTGAAAACCAACTAAAGATCTTGTTTGTAGGAAGAGATTCTTCTGGGAAGTACCTCAAAGCCAACTCAGCTTCAGAAAACTCCTTAATTTGTGTTTGTCTGGAGCTGAAAGGACTTGAACAAATACAGTATGTGTGTGGTTGTGTTCAGGTTGGTACGTGGAAGCCGGCGCAGGACTCGAAGGGCATCTACGTGTCGTGGGTGCTGCTAATTGTGTTAGCTTTTTTTACCTTGGCAAGAACCATGTACTGGAGGTGTTTTAAGATCAGCGACCCCGTGTCCAACGTCACATAGAGAGACCGTTCAGGAACTGAAAGAGGGAAGTCAGTTCCTGTCGCAGATCAGGAGCACGCAAGACAAGTGGTAAACGATCTGAGAGTTGGTGTGGTAACCTTGAAATGACACAGGAAGGGAAAACTAACTGAATTTAGAGTAAAGTATCTTTCTTGTGCTATACTGGGTTTAAAGAAATAAAAGCTGCTAGTTGTCCAAAAACAACTCTGAGATCTTGTGAAGCATTTTCTATTTTACTGCCATCATCAAGTTTAAAAAGTATTAACATAAATAAATGAAAGGAATCTGAACTACAAAGCAGGATCAACATCGTAGTAAAGTAACTTCAGGTGTCTGAGAGTTTTTTTTTGTAAGCTGGTTCATTGAAAACACAAACTAACTTTTTAGTTTTTCAAATGAAATCACATTACAGTAAAAACGTCTCATCAGGTTTATGTTTAATTCTCCAGGATCACATAGTAAGAAGACCATTTATTTATTTACTCACCATGTCTTAAAATCACAAACTTTCTCTATAAGAACTATTCTGTTGGATTTGTAATGGTTTTATATATAATGCAGCATATAGTGTTTGTAGTTTCCTTTTAAAGCTGCAGTATGTAACTTTTATACAAAATATATATTTTTTTGCGTATTTGTTGAACCTGTCGGTGCTGTCAATCATCCTCTGTGTGGCGCTGCTCTTCTCCTGTTTGCTCTCTGCTATGCCGCAGCTAGCATGGTCTGTTGTGAATGCTAGAGCTAGTTAGCATGGAAACCAATAACGGTGGATAAACATTTTTCTGTAACAGGAAGTTCTTTTTCCACCGTTAGAACATTTAGCAGCTCGTTTACTGGGTTGATTAACAGCGCAAAGACTCTCTTCCTGACTCTGATTTGTTATTTTGGTTCAGAACTAGTGCATTTCTTCAGACCGCAATGGGAAATCTGTCTTTTCACAGATTATTTGTCTCATATTAAAATGTCTACATGGAGACAGTTTTAACAAATATGTAAAAACTTAATTTTAAATAAAAGTTCCTGCAGCTTTATTTATTTTCTAAAGCGTTTTTTAAAAAATAACACTGGATAATTGCACTTTTGGTGGGGTTTCACCTCTGAGATTAAAATTTTTGAATAACAATCATTTTAAAAAAATATTTAAACTCTCCTTTAAGAAGATTAATCCATTAAAATAACGTCAAATATCCAATCTACATGAGATTTAGGGAGAAATTGATCATGATGTCAATCAGTTTCACATTGTTCCCCTGCCCCCGTTTTCCATCTTTCACAGATAAAAATAAACTCTCATATCAGGATTGTCTCTTTTTAATATGAACTCTAATCCCGACTCTCAGTGAAGACAGAAGATGGTAAAATCTTCTCAGATCTCAGCTGTTCATGTTAATTAACTCAGATCACCTGAAGAAACTTTAAACTCAGGTCACCTGAGTTTACCTGAGCCTGCTTTGTGGCCCAGAGTAGTAAAAGTAGAGAGATTTATCTGATTGGTTATTTTACCTTCTGGATGAGTCATTATTAGAAAATACGAGGAAAAATGACATGAAAGCAGAAGCTAACTGATGTTTTGCTGAACTGTCATGTTTGCAATGGACATAAAAAATAACCTGGAATGATCATGAGTTTATTTGATGCCATCATTTAAATTTTACCAACACAAATACAAACTTTTGTCTTCAGATGGATATATATTGATGATAAATTGATGTTTTTGTGCTTTACTTTTTGCAGGGAGTTAATTTAAAGTATAAATGTTCTTACAGAAACCACTTGACATAGAAACATCTCTAAAATCGAAGCTTAAATCGATCCCACTAACAGGATATTAATGTGTTTTTATTGTCTGGTACAGAGTTCAGGTCTAGCACTGGGGCTTAAAATAAAAACATCTGAAGTTGTGTAAAAAAATTGTCTAAAAGCTGAGTTGACTTCTTTAAAGAAATAGTCAAGCTTGAACTGATAAATGAAGGTTTAATGTGTTTAAGTAATTTATAGTTTCTTCAAAAATAAGAAGATGTCAAGAATATTTTACCTCATGAAGCCTAAATGAACAGAAAATGTAAAATATGAAGCATTCGAAGGAACACGTGTTTCACTTCAGCGGCATTGTTTATTTAATGTAACCATTTAAATTGATTTATTCGCAGAATAGAAGGAATAAAGTAAGTTCTTGTTTTGTTACCAATGAAAGACCTTTGCTCAGTTTAGTGTAAAAATATCTTAATTCAGTTTATTTAATGTTTAAATAAGAAGGATAGTTTATAGGTGAATGATTTTGGGAATCTTTAAGTTACTTATAACCTCGTGTTTATTAGCATGTTGGCACCAGATTCATCTCATACAGGGACTTTTGAACATATCTGATTTATTTGTCCTTTTATTTTATTTTATTGTTTATTCATAAAAATCAAACTTGTCAGATTTCATTTCTTTCGTCTTGAAAGGAAACTCTGATCTGAATCTGATTAAATCTAATGTGTGGAAATAAGTGCTAATGTTTCTGTGAAAATGTAAATATTTCAGGAGTTTCTGCTGCCCCCTTGTGTTTGATTAATGTATGTTCATGTTGCACTACATTGTACTGAAGTACTACTCCTGTCTGGTTCTCTCACTGTATTTTTGGTGGATGGATGCTTTATTTTGTATATTGTGAAACAAAGTAATACCTTTAACAAACTCCTTGGCTCATTGTCATTTATTATTACTACTTTTTAAATCCAGAAAGTATATATTTCTAAAAGAAAATGATGAGAAGAATAAATGTATACATTTTGCATACAAACAATTTAAGATATTGTATGGAAAATGAGGCCTAAAAGTAAAATTATTTTTAATATGCATGACTTTATGATGAGTTACTATTTCAAATACTTTATATAGTTTTTTTTATTTTTATTTTGTACATTTTTATGTAAATTTAACAGTATTAGCAGATAGCTGGTATCTCATTTGCCTGTCAGGTTTTGATATGAAGAGAAGAAATGAGTTTATGCAAACTCAATTTAAATTGTGCTATTGCAAAGACACAAAAGCTCCATATATTATCAAATCTTTAATTTCAGTCCATGCAGGATATTATCTATATTTACTAATATCATCTTACTATTAATAAAAAGTGGCAAAAACTATTAACATCAGTTTTATTTCTTGTAACCACAAGAGGTCAGCAGAGAGGAAGAAATAAGATCTGAAGAATGAGCGCAACCTGCAGCTCCACTTCATATTTATAATATTGCTCCATTTGTTTGTTTTCTGTCTTTTAATGTCATTATTTTATTGCATAGCCCCTTGAAAAACACTGACCACGCCGAGTCCTGAAGATCTGTTTGAGTTGCTAGGTAACTGCCTAGCCTTTTCTGGGGTTGCTAGGTAACGGCACCTTACGTTCTAAAGGTATTGGAAACGGTAATTTTCCAGACACAAAAAAAACATGAATGTGTCGCCAAAACATGGCTGTGTGTTTTTGTAAGCACTGGGGCCATAGGATTGTAAAAAAAAAAAAGAAAAAAAAAAGAAGAAAAGAGAAATACATTTCTGCTATAAAATACTCGCAAATTTAGAGCTTAATTTGACAATTTCAAGCAAAAACTGGGAAATTTCAGATTTTGAAAAGTTGAAGATTTGTTAGAACAAACTGTGAAATGTTGAGATTGTTTGAGGGAAAAATGTGAAAAGCTTTTGAGTTTCAAGTCTGAATTTTTGCTAAATTTCTGTTTGAAAAGTTAAACATTTGCTAAAAAACTAAAATCTTTAAATTACTCTCAGAAATTAATGAGAGAAAAAAAAAAAACCCATTCTGAGTTTCCAAAGTCAAGCATTTGCTACAAAATCTTGGAATTTTTTAGATAAATCCCTGAAAATCTCAAGAAAAAACCTTGAAAACTTTGAATTTGGAAAACTCAGTAAATGTCCACACGTCAATTTTTTTTCTCAGAATTTCTTACATTTTTTCAATAAAATTTCCTAGATTTTTAAAACTTTTATTTTCTGTAATGGCCCTTATACACCACGCCAAAAAAATAAATAAATCAATCTAAGTTCTTTAATAAATCTTTGATGTTAGTGAGTTCTCGTTCGGTTTCCATCCCGTTTCTCCTCCTAACTCTCCTCCCCGTCTCCTCCCCCATCCAGCTGCTGCCTCACTGGGATAACTCCAGGATAGCATGCTTTTCCCAGTTGCTTCTTGAGGCTCGGACCGCTCTGTAGGTCTGACTCCCTCGATTTGGTTTGGACTAAATCTGGGATTTAAAGACTAAACCGATGCACAAATTACCTCTGTACTGAAGGAAATATCCTTGTTTTCCTGAACCATTGTGGGATTGCTGGAGCTGAAAGGGAAATCTCTGTTTTGGCTGGAAGAAAACTAGAGATTGCTGCAGCTAGTTGCAGAATTAAGTTGACGCTCAGAGAATTTGCGTAATCCTGGTTCGGGTAAATGTTCCTGGCTGTTTTTGGACATGTTGGAGGAAAAGAAGGCAGTCGGATCTCCGCAGGAGAGAAAAACTTCAAACATTAGCAGAAAGAAAATCCAGAGCTTCAACGCAGGAAACGGCAACGTTGCCTCAACCAACGGCAACGTCAGCAATCATCCACAGAGGTGAGAGATGAAGTGTCTTTCTGCTAGAATGCTTGTTTTACTAAAGTAGATTACAGCTGGTGTCATGATTTGTTAGAACAGGTAAACTGAGAAATAATAAACTGTTAATAGTAAAATAGAAATGCACCAACAGAACGAGCTGAAAATGAGATTTGATCATTTCCTGAATAAAACATGTTGCTAATGCTAACATCTCAGAAATATAGCAGCACGGTTTACGTCTGCCTTCATGAAAATGATCTGAAGAGTAAAAATGAACATTGATTATGTTGCTATAGAGCAGAACTTCAGTTTTAAGTTTCTGAGTCGCCTGATTGTTTATTCTGTGAATCAATGAAAACTGTTTCCTGTTTGGAACCGAAAAACCTGAAGAATCAGTTCAGTCATTTAGTTCGTTAGATAGAACCGTTCATCCATCCATCCATCCATCCATCCATCCATCCATCCATCCATCCATCCATCCATCCATCCATCCATCCATCCATCTATTCAGCCATCCATCCATCCATCCATCCATCCATCCATCCATCCATCCATCCATCCATCCATCCATCCATCCATCCATCCATTTATTCAGCCATCCATCCATCCAGCTATTCATCATTCATCTATTCATCAATCCATCCATCCATCCATCCATCCATCCATCCATCCATCCATCCATCCATCCATCTCCATCCATCCATCCATCCATCCATCCATCCATCCATCCATCCATCCATCCATCCATCCATCCATCCATCCATCCATCCATCCATCTATTCATCCATCTATTCATCCATCCATCTTATTTACTATTTTAATATTTTTTCTCTCCTGGATAAATTAAACATTCCCGTTGGTCCCCAGATATTTGATCAGGAAAACAGAGAAAAGCTTTTTCTCACCAGAGCTAATTTCAGTTTAGCTGTAAAGCCTTGGTGACATCAGTCCCAAAGTGGGTCTTAATGGGTTTCCAGACAGCCCAGGGTTTAGTGAGGCGTTTATTACTGCGGGACAGATTATGATCCCTTAGGCTCACACAGGATGACAGCAGTATAAACACAAACCTTTTTATTTTCCAATAGAAAGTGTGTGGAAAACCAGAGGCTCACAGGCCTTCGTAATGTTCGGACTTACATAAATTCATTTACAGACGACTTTGTAACAAACATGGCCAATAAAGACGTGTTTTTAACTGATTTATTCTCTGTTTTCAGTAAAACTGTATGAGAAGATGTAACTGGATGTGGTTCGAGATTCTGCAGCTGCAGACTGATAAAGTTGCATTTTCACACCCAACGCAAAGGAACGAAACTGAGACTTGTTCATGGTGCTAAACTTACACCAGTGTAACCAGTGAAGCCAAACCAGCTGCATTAGGGGCTGATGGCCAGCTGAAGGATGGCATCAAGAAACATTTATCACCTGGACTTCTTAGCTGATAAAAGTCTGAAACTGTTAGTTAAAATCAAGAGTCAAATTCTCTGTTGTTGTCGATAAATACAGAAAATTTTTCTTAATTGGTTTTTATCACCACTGAGAACAAAGGTGCAATAGGGCCATGTTAGATGGAAGACGGAGTAAATTTCTGCCACAAACCTCAGAAATTTTGAAATTAAACTAAGAAATTTTTGAGTAAAAAACGTGGAAATTTCTGACCTTGAAAAATAAGTTTAAAAAAATCAAAAATTTGCAAGGAATAATCTAAAATTTTGAGGTTAATCTCAGAATTTTTCTTTTAAAAAAAACAACCAAATTTCTGAATTTGAAAAGTTGAGAATTAAATAAAAAATCTCACATTTACAAAGCTCTCAACATTTTAAAATTTTCTGGCAATTTTTGACTTTTGGAGCTCATATCCTTATTCTTTCTAGAAAATTTCTTAGATTAATCTCAAAACCTCAATGAGTTTTTCTCTGGCAAATTTAAAAAATTTCAAACTCAGAAATTTTCTCTTTTTTTGTTTAAAATTACTATTAATCTCAACATTTCTTAATTTTTCTGGCACATTCTTGACTTTTGAAACTCAGATATTTTCATATTTTTTCTAAAAACACTTCTTGATTTTAATCTAAACATTTCAGTTTCGTCCAGCAAATGTTCTACTTTTTAAATCATGTTTCCACGTTTTTTTCTGGGAACATTTTGAGCTTATTCTAAAAAACTATTTTTTCCCCCCCCAACTTCTGAAGCTCAGAACTTTCTACAATATTTTGTGATATTTCCATATTTTGTTTTTTCTAATGCTCCGTCGTTGTTTAGCGACTAACGGGTCCTTCAGATTAAAAACTCCCTGACTTTGAAACTACTTTGACCCACATTTAGCCTACACGCCATATGACCAATCACCTCGTAAAATCTTTTATAGCGTTTCACTCGTAGCGCTGCGGCTCAGCAGATGTAACGGTAAATTCAGCTGCTCCCTTTCCTCCATTTTCTACTTTCCTGTCACTGAACAACTCATTTTATCAGTTTTTATACCTTAATCTAGCCAGACTTTGTCCTGCAGTTCACACCATTGTTTAACGGAGTCCCGTTCCCCACCTGTCGACCGTTAGCACCTTAGCATGGCGTTCCTGGCGAGCTTCGCTCAGTCTGGCTGATGTTACTGGTTACACTGGTTTAAGTTTAGCGTCATGCATCATGAGAGCCTGGGGAATGTTTCTGGTCAGCTGACTGATTTTTATCTTTATCTGACAACATTATCACAGCCTAATAATAATCCCTATGTGGCCGAACATTAGAAATTACATGGCGTCTATTTTTATGATTCCAATTAATGTGCATTGTCCCTACCAAATAAATTTAGTTTAATTAAAATACATTTTTTTTTAAATCACTGTATTTTTTACAGAAAATAGAGTGAAATTTTTATATATAGTGTGAGTTTGGGGTGAGAGTTCAACAAGACCTATTTATACAAGACAAGTGAAATAATCTGCCAGTGGAAATTGTATTTTTTTAAATAAGTATTAAGGAATAAGTTACTTAACATACTTCCTCTATCTTGCTGAAAAGTTACCTATTGGTTAGTTTTGTCTTATTTGAAATTCACTAAGATGTTTGTACTTGAAAATACTTGGTAAGATTTTGTATTTATGCATTTTTTACTTTCTCTTCACAACTACCATTTTATTTTCCACATTTAATTGCGCTAAAACCCCCCACAGAGTTTTGTAGTTGCTGAGTCACAAAGTGTGGACAACTTTAAGGGAGTGAATATACTATTTCACTGTTAATTCACACCAGAACATCCTGACTGCCTTCAGAGTTCAGTGACGCTCCGATTAGCTGGTCACTTTGTGTTGGAGTCCATTTGTTCAACCGGCTGTGAAAACGTTTCTAGGTCAACCAGCCTCAGAATCAGGTTGTTCAGTGTGATCAAACCGGACAGAACCTCAGAGTTTAAAGCCAAAGATTTCTGACAGAGAGGTTGAAAACCCTGCAAGCTTTTATATTCGTCAGCATCTTTTGGAGTAAAAAGAAAAATCTTCCTCCATTCATTTATATTTTTAGCTTCTTAAAATAGCAAATGTCTCAAGACTTGGTTGCCGTATCAGTGGAAAACAGTTTCAGAGTGTGAGTGAGCCTGAGAGATGAAGACGTGATGAAAAGTCTCAGCTGTAAGCGAAGCTCTGGTCTGATGATGTAACTCAAACGGGGCACAAACTCACCGCCGTTACGTTATCTCCTACGACGATTACTTTCAGCTGTCACATTCATTATAGCCCCCTGTGAAGATGGACTGGAGATATTTTTTATGATTTCAACTTAGAGGAGTTTGTTTTTGTCATTACTGAGTGAAATTTGAAAACTACTGAAACTACTAATACTATTAAAAATGTAATGCTGTAAAACATTTGTTTGGGTTTTTGGTGATTTGGAAAACCTCAAATGAATCCTTTATAATAAACGTAAGAAACAAACATTTACCCTGAATTACAAATTGCATGTGAAAAAGAGATAATAAAAAGCATCTTTAACTGTTTATTTATGCATTTTAAACTTTTTTTTTAAAAACTCTATTTTTATAGCACATTTCAGCAGCAAGGCATTTCAAAGTGCTTTACATCAAATCAAACACAAAAACACAATGCAACATAGAATCAACAATAACATCAAGCCAGATTCCGTCAATAAACTTGCAATTGTTTACGTTTCAAATGCCGTATCTGTCATTTATCTGGAATGATTTACGTGTGCACAGACAATCTTTATAACTTTGCTATTTTATAAAGCAAAGTTAGAAGAAAACAAACATAAATGCTTATATTACATGCTATGCTAGTTTTAGCTTAATTTTTAGCATTTTCAAATGTATTTTTCATAAATATTTATCATTTAACATTGTACCTGTGCATATAGTTTAAAAAAAAAAATTATGTGTAATAAATTATGTAAAATTTTAAATAGCTTTTCTTGATCAGACTAGATCAAATCAGATTAACTTTATTTTAGTAAATTTACAACATAACAAAAAGTAAACAAAATAAAATACCACTTTACAAACAAATAATTTGGTTTGTTTATCCTTGCATACCATAGATTCACCAGTAATGAATCATATCTACTGCTCATATACATACTTACATAAATAAACATTTATTTTTAAGTATACAGCTAGCATGGGAGCTATTTAGTATTTTCTTTGCTAGTTATTTCACCACAGGTTATATTTGTCTAACACTTTTATGGTGCTTTTTGTGGCGTTGTAAACATGTACAAGCTAAAATCTGAGCTCCAGAAATGCAGCCTTGTGACTGTGAACTTGAAACGTCACTTTGACCTCAATGTAGCAACACTCGACCTTTAGATTTAGATTCAGCTAGGTCAAACCAATTCAGCTCTAGTTCAGATATCAAACATTCAGCATTTTGTTTAGTTAAAAATCCACATTATTTCTAAACAGCTGTAAAAATACCAATTATTGATCATTCATGCAGTTTCATCACTAATCAACGGTTTCAGTTTGATCCAGACTTGTGTATCCAGGCCTCGTGGTGCTGAGTGACGGCGGCTCTCTGTCTGAGCCGGACGTGATTTATTTCCATCAGCGCTGATTAAACCTAAACTCTAAATGCCCTTCAGCACACGGCAGGATTAGATTCCTCAGCAGGCCCAGTAAACCTCGCTTTTATACTTTTGTCCAACAATCCTTAATTTAAGATCAGCCATAAATATTCTCCCAGTCATTTGTCGAGAACATATAAGCTGGACGGGTGATAAAGTGGCAGAGCCGCAGAGAGATTTACGACCAAGACATGTGTAGCAGTGGCGTATGTCTGGTGTGGGTTTCAGTTTGGACTTCACGTCCCGAGTGCATGACGATTGAAACTCATCCGCCTGTTGCTGGGCATGTCAACGAAGGGCATGGACTCCAAGAAACTGCTGAGACAACAACATGCCCATGTGACATAAACTGGGAACTGTCGTTGGGGCAGAGAAAGCAGCTGAAAGCTGTGAGGTTTTGCGTCAAGCACAGAGACTGATCAGTGTTCATTATTTGTATTTTTTAACGTTACTGTATTTAAAGGGGCAGTGTTATGTATTTTCAAGGCGTCCAGTGTCATTTTGCTACCGATTTAACCTTCAGTTGTTATAAAAAAAATATTTATATATAAAATATGGGTTAAAAGAAATTTCACTTCATAATTTAATGCATTGAAATTGGGCCTCTGTCTATTCAAGAAACTCCTGCTCTTTCTGAAACTCCGCCTTCAAGAAGTTAATCCAACATGGCTCCTCTAGTAATCCTTTAATAACGTTTTAATGAACTCAACGGGTGAACAGTTCCACCAGGTGATTGCTAATTGCTTCTGGCTAGTCTGAAGGAGCAGCTCTGTGAGGCGGAATGTCAGAAACTGCAGCTCTGAGGAGGAGCTGTCCCTCGAAGGCGGAGCTAGATCCACCCAGACATTTTGTATAGCTGAATGGTTGCCATAGAGCTTAAAGGATTTCTTAAACACGTACCAAAGAATAGCAACACTCCAGGTATGTTTTTGATGAGGGAATAATATAATAAAATGATGGCAAGCTAAAAGAAAAGAGTCGATTTTACATAAGACTGTCCTTTGAAAGAAGAAATAGGGTCACCAAAGCATAGAGAATAAAAAATGTGTTTTTGTTACATTTAGATCTAGATTGTCCGTACAAAAGGAAATGTTATTTCATGATGTAACATGAGAAATTTGCTACACCAGCACAACAACGTGTAACTATGCCTTGCATAATTGATTATTTTTCATTTTATAACATTAAAGCCACAAGTTTTAGTGGTTTTCTTTGGGACTTGATGTGTTTCACCAACAGAAGTTGTGATATATGTTTTTACTCACTCCCCTGAGTCAATACTCTTTATAACTTCCTTTGGCTGAAAGTTGTTTTGCATATCTAGAGACTTAAATCTTTGACTGTGCAAACCAGCTTGAGCTCAGTCAGCCACCGATTCTAACTGGATTTAGGTTTGGACCTGTCGGCCATCTTAACAGATGTTGAGTATTAGCTGGATTTATTCTGAGGTAAAATTACACACACTCGGATTCTATCTACGAACAAGGTGCTCTTTAAGGGACTTGGATTTCATAGAAGAGTGACCAAAGAGGAATGCAAGAGCAGGCCACACTTTTCAGTAAAAAAAAACAACAAAAAAAAAACATATTGAAAACCATGTTTAATTTTCCTTCAAGTTCCCAATAATGTGCCAATTTGTGTTTCTGTCTTATACAATACACTAAAGTTTGTTGTTGTATGTGACAAAAAGGGTGTCAATGCTTTTGTAAATATAGTTTTCATCTTTTAATAAGCCAATTGCCACTACTAATTTATTTATGAAGCACTTTAAAACAACAACAGCTGTGACAAAGTGCTTTACAGATAAAATCAATGAACATTCAAAATATGGAAAGGACAAAATGAAAACACTGCACACTTAAAAGCAAGAGCCTTTGTCTCCTCTGCACTTCAATTTAGACCTCAGTACCTACATAACACCACTCATATTTACTTTTTGAATACAATTAAAACGACAGAAAGTAAAAAGAGCTAATCAATCAGTTTAGATTTCTTTTAAATAATGTAAAGATACTGACAAAATGTTGAGATGATGACAATATTGATAAAGAAGTCAGTGTTTTGTGGTTGTTTTAACAGAGATTCGTCCGTTCGGACATATGCCATCTCAGCTCTGAGGTCACTGAAACGAGCCTCTGTCAGAGTAGCGATGACAGCTGAAAATAAACTGAACTTCTTTTGGCTCAGCCTCTCCTTCCAGACACACAACACCTGCGTTCTGCCAGTCAGCTGTTGTGCTGCATTCAGGTGTTAAGCCCTTTGGTCCAGGAGAGGGGATGAAGAGGATATATTAGTAATTTGCAGCAATACCCATCAAAGAATAATCCGTTAATGAAAATATTCATCAACGCTGTTTGATTAGCTGTTGACTCAACAGTGTATAAAGTCAATAGTTTATCAAAGATATGGAGCTCATATGCAACAGTATTGATGTTTTGCTTAATACAGCTGGGAAAACTGGGAATGTTTTGAAGGATTATGGAGCGTTTGGAATTATTTTACTGACATAAAACAAACCAGAAAACAACTTTAAGTGTCAAACACAAGCTTTTCTCTAAGTTTCTCTAATTTAAGACATAATTTTATATATTTTCTGCTCATTAAGTTAATGACAGCTTAGTTTTTTTAAAATTTAAACCAGTTTTACTATAAATAAATTACAATATGTTTGCACCTTTGCATGTGTACAGAGGTCTGACTAAGCTGCAATTTGATATTTTTACTGAAATTACATATTAATAAAATAAGAAAACTTTTGGGTAGTTGAATGTTTAAATATATTTATGTATTTATTTTTCCCAATAAAAATCGAGTCATGTTTTCTAAGTTTGCAGATCTGACTTATGAAGTGCAGTTCTTGTAACATTGTTTTATTTAGGAATCTGTCATTTAAAAAATGTTTATGTGTAGAAGACAAGTAAAAAGACAATTTGACTGCTGAACTAATTAAAATTTGTTAGGATTCTGAAATTAAATTCTGAGATTATAGAGAGAATTATTTTTTTAGATTTTTTTTATCCATTGTGTTCCAAAGAAGTATAGAAAAGAGTATTATTTTTACATGCTCCAATAAAATAGTCTTTAAATCCATTCAGTACAAAGTAATTTTAGTGCTATAATCTTGTTTAATTAGAAGATACAAGCTTAATTTAGGATGTTGGGAGGCTTGTCAGAGAGTATGTCTGCACCTTTCCATGACTTGAGCGAGCCGACTAAAAATGAAGAGAAGGTAAGGGTTGACTTTTTAAGAACAGCTGTTGTAAACAGTGAAAGTGGTACTGTATGAAACTTGTAGTGTTAAATTTAGCCATTTGGCAGAAAGGTTTGGCAAACTGTTTAAATATGAACAAAATACCACTTAGTCGCCACCCAAACACCGCGACAGTCAGCACATCCCGTCGTGAATATGGTGCGACATTTCTACTTGGTCTTTAACGGTTGGACTTTTACTCTGGAGGGAACCAAAGCGGAAACACGAATCGTTCTGCGCCTGTCTGTTCACTCGTAACCTGGCTGCCTGCTAACAGTCGGAGAAGCTAATGGAAGAACCTAAAATATCACTTTAATCGATCAAAGGAGTCGTTTGGAGTTCGTGAAAAGGGAAACTGCACACTGACAACGAGTGGTATGTACCTAATGTTGATGTAAAAGCGGCGAACGGTGAGAAAACGCTGTTTTCCCTGTTAATCTGGAACGGTTTCCACAGGCCTAGCAGGCTGAAGTAAACGTCTGCAACAACATATGCCAGGTTTTTGGTTAGGACCCCTACATATCTGCCATCGTTTGTATTTTAATAAAGAAAAAAAGAAAAAACGGAATCGGCTGCGATCTAATTTAAAATGCACTGAGGTAATTTTAACGTTTTCGAAACGTAATTTCGCTTTTATGTTGTTCTGAACTTCGTTCATGAGAGGATTGTTGGTGTTGAAGATAGAAGTATTTTAGGTTAAAGTTGGGGTAAATGCGGCGTAATACGAAGACCCGGAGACCTGCTTCCCTCCACTATTAGATGGGCAGCTTTGACAGCATCTTTCTTCCTTCACGGCTCATTGATGCTGGCTAGCAGGTTTCCTGTTTGTACCGGAAGCACCCGAGGGCCCATCGGTTTGCTGACCACTGCACCGGCTGTCCTGACCTTCTCCTCAACTCTATCGCAGAAAGAAAAAAAAAAAACATGGCGAACTAATAGGAAAAAATCAAAACAACAACAAAAACCACTCCAATTCTAATTTTATTATTTTTATGGCTGTCACTGAAACTGAAGTTAATGAAACATGAAGTAATACAAAAATATATACATGAAGGACAAGATTATAGCTTAAACATGGTGTGCAGTTACCAGAAATACTGTACTCTGATAAAAGGAATATGGATCTGAGTAAGATAATTTAAAAAGAAAACTGTGTCTCTATTTACAAGATGCAAAAAAAGCAACAACAAAAAATAGCAACAAAAAACAAAAAAATCAAGATGAGTGAAACTGTTCAAATAAGAGCTGGAATGTAAAAAACACTTAATTAGTTTGTTTCATATCATATATCTTTCTGGGAGGAAGGATATATGATAACTCTTCTTTGTGCACTTCAGATGCATCAATGGATCTCTCTAGTTCAATCAGCTGCTCCCAGTTTTAGTAATCCCCCAAAACCTTGTCAAAAATTTAAAAAATCCTCCCAATCCAAAACCAAAGGGAAAATTAGTTCAAATATGCAATGGCTCATCCAGAATAATTATGGGCAGAGGTCTTCAAAAAGAACAACTCTGACTAACGGAGCAGAGCTACTCCAATATGCTGTTACCATGAACGGCACAATACTGGAATCAAAAGCTCAATTTAGTTGCAAAATGTTCAGTTAAATACTTATTATATCACAGCATTTATTCCATTCATCAATCCATCCATTGTTCAAACAAACTTATCCTTGCATGGTTGTAGGGAAATTCCCTATTTCCAGGGGTCGTGAACTCAAGCAAAAGTGTTTTCAAATTTCTTCATTCAACTAAATAAAAAGCAGCAATTATTGCCATTGAAGCTTTTGGTCCTAGAAACATATTTTGTGTACAAGGGGTGCCTGTGGCTCTACCAGAGATGCTGAAATTAGATACTTTTCCTTTGGTGAATGAACAAAGCCCATTGGTACATCACTGTGATGCAGAAGAACTACTGAAGAGGGCAACAGAAATGTGCCCCATGGTGATCCAAAGAAGAAACAGACTTTGGGTACATTCACACTAGGCCTGTTTAGTTCACTTTACTCAAACTCCAGTTTGTTGGCTTAAAAAGTTCAGCTCATTTGGGGAGGTGATTGTGTAATGCAGACCAACAAAGCAAACTCTGGTCCACCTACAAACCCAGTTTTTGGCTCAGTTGAAGTGAATTCTGGTGCATATGTATATATGTGACTGTCAATGGGACCAGAGATTGCTCCAAAAGCAGGAAGTGGGCTATAGCGCAGGGTATTTTAGGTAAATCCAACAAAAAACAACGGTTATATCTAGCGCTTATGAGAGAAATGGCTTGTGGTCTTTTGCCAAAGACAAAAGAGAAATCCTACAACTGCTAAAATGTGACATAACTCCGTTTTTGTTGACTTTTCCTGAAGAGAGAAGTTGAACTCAGTGTCATCTTGTTGTATCCTTCAGTGGTTCTTGGTATAGCACCACGAGGAGGGGAACAGGTTGCTCATAGTGTTTGGTTCTTTTGACACAGTGTAGTGTGAAAGCAAACTGCGGCAGGTGAAAATGGAACAAATTTTGTAATTTTGATCCTCAATCGAACCGAGTCTACCGGACTATCAGGTGGGAAAACACCCTTTTGTTTGTTTTTGCAGGTTCATCAATGTAATCCTTTTTTTGACATCTGATCTTCTGAAGATGGAGTCAAGATGATAAGTCATCAGCAGAATCAATTTGGGTCATCACTACTTCAGAGGCTTACTTGTTTTATTAGATCCCCCAAATGTCTCCTGATTCAGCAGACTGTTCGATTTAGTGCAAGACTATATGTCAGATTAGGTTTAATATGTTTCAAGAAAGAAATATTTAATTAGCATTTTGACTTTGTATGTGACAACTCTGTTGATTTGTTCCTCTTTTTTAATAGAACATTTACTCTGGAAATCACCATCTTGGAAGTTTTGTTGCAGTACATCGGCTTCCCAAGAATGTACCGTAAAGACAGAATTTTGCAACCTTAAAACTGATTATACAATGAAACGCCCCTTAGTGTACATGTTGTTTTAAATTAAAAGATCAAATCAATTGTCTTCCATCTATTCGGGATCTTCTGTGGCAGTGAGCTTTTATTTTTTTAACTGTTTCTTTTGTTACTATGGAAATGGTCTCTAGTAAACAATTGTGTCTTTGTGTCTTATAAACTGCTATTCAAGTGTTTTCTGTACCATATCTGTTGATATGTTCTGTAAGACTTGGAAAATATATTGTCAAGATGTCTGTGTTGCCAACAGAAAAGTTGGCTAATGGACAGGAAACCTCCAATTGATGGATTTCATTCGGCTACAAAGCTAAAGTCTAGCCCCAGTCATTAACCTTGTGTCTTTGTTCTTTTAAACTTTGCAGCTTTTCTTTGCTTTTGGAGAATTGTGCCCCGTATCCTGCTCCAGGGGTCTTAACAACCCCACTTCTCAGCGGGCTTCCTGGGAGCGCACCACTGACAGGAAGGCAAGCTGCTTCTTTGCAGTTGGCCCAGCTGAAGGCTCAGCTAGCATTAACACAGATGAACAATGTTCTCGCTATTTGTGGCTGTGCTCCAAGCTTGACATCAAACACCCATATACCTGCTCTGGGATTGCCCACAAAACCACCTTCGCCAACTGCTGTGGCCATCAATCTCCTGAACCTTCTGAAGATTGCCAACACTATGTCTCATCAGATGTATAATCCCTTTGCCCGTGGCAAACAGATGCCATCCCAGGGACCTTATGGACTCTCTGGTGGGCAAATGGAGATGGATCCTCGGAGGCCACCGCCTCACTTTGGCTCTGGCTCCAACTTCAGCTCTTCTGGATCTTCTGATCTAACCCGTGGACTCTCTGGAGGACCTATACCGTCCATTATGTCTTTACCAGGAAACTACAGACCCGAGAGGAATAACATTACAGTAGATGAAGACATAGACAGATGTTTGGACTTGAATATCAGTAGAGCCAGGGAGGAGGTGACACAAACTTCCTCAAGTCAAAATACCCAATTTACTAACATTCAAAGAGACATATTTCCTTCTTCAAACAAAGGAATACCTTCATATTTGACATCTCCTGCTACTCTAGTAAACAGATCCTTTACTGTGGACAGTAGTAACAACAGTTTGGACTGGTTGCCTATATGCCAGAGGGGTTCGGAGGAAGAGTCATCAAAAAAATATTCATCAGCGTCCTCCAGCTTCCTAAGCAGTGGTGCAAGTCTTTTCAGTACCTCCAGTGAAGGAAAACATATGTCATCCACTCCAGGTTTGGGTGACTATGACATAAATATACCAGCCAAGTCTGTGCCTCCTCCGGAGCCCATTCGCCCCAAGTATACTTCAGAATCAGCCTCTAACATCCTCCTGCACTTTGGTCTTGAAAAAGAAGATTTGGAACACCTGATCTCTTACCCTGAAGACCAGATAACACCTGAGAACCTGCCTTTCATTCTAAGGCAAATCAAGCATGATAAAGAAAAGAAAGCTGCAACTGCTGCTCAATCCAAACCCTACAGTGCAACTCAACCCATCAGAAGTATGGGTGAAAAGGACAAGTATCTACCTTCCATAAGAACAGGGTTCAATTCAGATCAAATATCATCCACTGTTCTTAAACCAAGTAAAGTGATTGATTATGGACACACTGGTAAATATACCACAGGGGTTGGGAATGAAGGTGGAAGAACTATTGGCAGTTCAGCTGTGGCCGGTGCGGGTGGAAGTTTGTTGTGTACTGACACTTTCAAACCTAGCAGCCATGTCAGAGATCCACTTCAAAGAGGCCAGGGAGAGCTGAAAACTGGACCAGTTGTCTCTTCACATAGCCAGATGAGTTCTGTCTCCACTGTTGACTCACTGAAGAGCCCTGTGGCACCATCAAGCAGTGATCTATCTAAAAAATTGGGAGTCCAAACAAGTCAAAACTCAACATCGCTCTTCCCATCTTTCGGATTGCTGAACAAAGACACAGAATTAAGAGTACTCAAGTCAGAAGACCCCAAAATTCCTCCCCCAAAGCAGCCAGAGCCAGCTCGCCAGGCATCCACTCAACCCCAGCCATTCAATCCACCCTGTAATTTAAGTCGTGGAGTTCATCCTGGGCGTCCTGGCCTTGTGCTTATTCACAGTAACGACTCTCACAACAATAATAAGCGCAAAACTCAAGGTCAAGGATTAAAAGCTCCTGAACAGATGAATAAGATACAAGCACAACAGCAGCCAATTCAGCAGACTCTACAGCATCAAGGACCACCACCACAGAAGCCACAATTTCAAAGGCATCTGCAGCCGATTCCGTCGGTACAACAAGGTCTTCCTGCTTCCATGCAACCCCGGTTGTCTCTCTTTCCAGTTGGACCTGCTCTACCTACACCAGCCCAAGTTCCAATCCGTCCTCCTCTTCCTATGCCAGCCCCAATGCTACTTCGTCCCTCTATACCTACACCAGCCCAAGGCCGGATGGATGCTATGCCTCGCATGCCACCTCCAGTTTTCAAAGATCAGACATCAGTACCAAAGATGGGTCCGTCTAAACTACCAACACCGGCCATGATGCAGGACTACGCCGCAGCAACACCAAGAATATTTCCTCATACCTGTTGTCTTTGTATGAAAGAATGTACCAATATGAAGGTGAGTGGAAGAAATTGTTCTCCTTACATTTAGGACATTGTTGGTGTATGTTGGAGATTCATCCTGATTTTCAATATAAACTGACATGTTTATGTTTGAGAAAATATCGTTTTTAATTGGAGCATGAGTTGATTAACATAGACTGTTATAAAACATGAACTATTGTGAATATCAAACCACAGAAGTTATTGTTCAACTTTTCATGGTTAACAACCCTGTTCCAAACTAAAAGGTATGTACGAAAATGTTACGAGCAATACTTCTTTATTGATTTCTAAAGTTCCTTTGTGGGATTTGCAAACAAATTTGATCACCTGAAACTAGTCAGGAAACATTTTGTATTAGATTGATATAGATGTTTAAGTGGCATGAAATGAATGTTATTGGACTAACAATGCTTGTTGTGTAATAACATGTATAAATCTGCTAAAAATGCGGGGGAAATGTTTTCTTGGACATTGAGAAGAACAAGATGGGTTTCTGCAGTAGTAAAGGATCAATGGAAGATGCAAAAAGTTTTTATTTTTTACCTCCAACATATTTAGTTTTTGAAGGATCTTCAGGAGAAGCTGTTTCTAACTCCTGGGGTTAAGACCAAATACCTTTTATTTATTCTGTTTTTTTCTCCAAGTAGCACATTTGATCTTACCCTTTTTCTGGTTCCTCAAAGGAACCAGGCTTCATTAGACACATTGCAGTGTAAAAGAGGACCACATCCGCCGAAAATTTTACAATCTTGGTCCCCAAATCAAACCAAGTCTACCGGGTAATCAGGTGTAAAGAAACCCTTAAATTTGTCTTGGAAAGACAGCAGATCTGATTAACAGCCATTTTTTACAGCTCCGCACTTCTCTCTTTCCAGTGGGGTTGTTAATGTGCAAATTCCAGTAAGTGTCAGAGCACAGCGTCCTTTATCGTTCTTGTATACATCATGACCAAATGTTAGTGATTGGGTAAAATCAGATCCAATCATTGAAAACTTCAACAGAGTCCAGCAATTGTTGAGGGTCTAGATCTTCCGTATGAACCAAAGTATAAAACAAGGGTCTGGTTTTTACCAGGCTATCTTCAGACAAACAAACCACCATTTTTATTTTTTTGTTTGCATAATATGTCTTAAAGTTGGACATTCTGCCTCTCTTCTTTTTCCTATCAACCCCTCCCTTCTCAAGCTGTTTTTTCTTCCTTGAATTGAACATTACAACGATCCTGATGGGATTTAGGAGACTCGAGATATTTCAAGACCTAGAAGATTGAAGAACCAAACGATGGAAGTTCCCAAAGGCTTCTTGTCATCGTTACAATTCTGTAAAACCTTTTTGATAAAGATTGTATTCTTGATGATGTTTTATTTTTGGATTTGGGTTCATGCAGTTTTGTTCCCTTTGCTTTTATTTCTGTATCCTTGTTCTTTGTTTAGTAATTACTAAACTTGGTAAAACACTGTTTTATTGTCTGAATAAAACAAAGGTTTTGATGAGTCCATGTTAGGTTTAATAACAGTGGTGTTTTAATACATCTGTTTGTTCTGAATAGGACTGGCTCTCCCACCAGAACACCAGCCTTCATCTTGACAGCTGCAGACTGCTGAGGTTACGGTGAGTTTAAAATAAACTTTGCTTTCACTCCATAATTTCCCACTGTGTTACAATAAAAATTGTTGTTCCAAAATAGATATATTTTGGAACAACAAAGTTCCAAAGTGTAGACTGTGTATACCACGTAGTCTCACATAACTATGTGGTATACACAAAGAAATCAGAAATATGTTCATGAGGTTGTTGCCCAAATTTAATGTTCCTTCAGTTGAAGACCACATTTTCGAACAACTACAAATTGGTTTTAATCATTCCTAAGTCAGTTGGTTTCTTGAGTTGCTGTCTTAATATTGGAACCTTATCTCCTTTTGATTTTAATTGTTTTTATTTTTTTCCCCCCAAAGATACCCTGATTGGGATGGGACTACACTGGAGTTATTGAGGTAACTGCTGGATTGTCGTCATAGTTATGACATTTTGTGATCGTTCTCCTTTTCCATTTTTCAACCATTAAATTGGTCATAATTCTCCACAGTGGTCCGGGTAAAGGTACCCAAGCCTCCCCCACAGTTCTTGGCCAGAGTTTCCATGAGACTCGTTCCCATTCCCTCAGCCCTCATCGCCAACGTGGATCAGAGGATGGCAAGGAAAGTCCACACCACCATTATGGGTCAGAGAGTAGAAGACAAAAACGTAGCAGCCGCTCTCGATCACGTAGTCCACAACGCCATCATTCCTCTGATGGTCAAAGAGAGAGACGAAGTAGCAGATCGCCACATACTTCCAGACACTCTCGCAGGTTTTTCTAAAAATATACTAATGTTTTTTTTAATATATATATATAAGTATATATAAATGCCATAAAATGTTGTAAGTCAGCTATAATTGATCAATTGTTTCTTTTAGGTCCCGCTCTCGTTCCTATGATCGCCCAACCTCGTCTCACCACCGCTCACGGTCAAGAAGTTACGAGAGGCGATCGCCTCCCAGGAAGAGGGAAGCCAAGCGGTTGTCACCAAGGAGAAGCTATGAGCGTCGATCATCTCCAAGAAGAAGCGATGAGAGACACTTGTCACCAAGGAGAAGCCGTGAGTTGCGGTCACCAGTGGAGAGATCTGCACCTCAGCATAAGAGGTCCAGAAGTGCCGACAGACTGGCTAAGAGACTCCTGGAAACAACAGGTCTGAAGAATGCCCAAGATATTTTACCTTCAACTTTTAATCAATGAGTATATTCTTGCTGGTAAATCACAAATTCTCATTGTTCTTCTAGCTGTCCAATCTCTGTCCAAACAATCTAACCTGGAGGCCATGGTTAAAACTCTGGCTCCTGCGTTACTGGCTGAACTGGCTAAGATGAAGTCCTCTTCCAACACAGAGAAGAAGACATCTTCTGCTAAATCATCTAAAGCCACTTCCAGCTGTCCAAAGAGTGGGAAAAGCTCTTCAGCAAAGCCCATGGTGAGTTTCATATGACAAATTGATATGAAGCCTTGTTTTATGTTTACTCTGACTTTGGGCCGTGATTCTTCAAAATAAAAGTCACAGAGAAGAAGCAATCAGCTTGCATCTCCTTAATTAAAACGAATGTGCGAAGGTTTTATAACTTGAGACTTAACAGTGCTTAAGATGTTTTTTACAAAAAAAGAAAAAGATTGCTTCATGTTTTTGTCTTTTTATTTATTTTCCTTTCTGTTCAGTCTGCTGAGTCCTTATCTGCTGGCAAAGTGAGGCTCTCCAGCGTTTCCGCTTCCCTTTCCCATGATGACATTTTTGATGCCTTGGAGAAATTTGGAAAAGTCAAAGAAGTGATTATAGCCAGAGCATCACTACAGGTATGTAGTATACATCTAATTAATTATTTTCATGACCAACAATGTGTTGATATATCCAAAAAGTAGATGAATGGGATAGGTGGCCATAATTTGACTTGTACATTTTATTGTTTAATTTTGTCTGTACCTGTAGGCAGTCATCCATTTTGAGAAAGAGGCAGATGCAGAAAAACTGAAGAAATTACAATGCTTGCAAGTGAAAGGATTGACTGTCTATGTTGACAAAAAAATGGTAATTCGCTTTCTCCTTTGCTTCACAAATTTTCTACACTCAGTAACAGCACTGAATCAGAATCAATGTTATTTATTTACAGAATGTTGTTTCCAAGAAGCCTCAGTCGGTGCAGAAGTTGGCTTCACAGAAGTAAGTTTTGCTCACAGTAACACTCAAGTTGAACTATATAAAAGACTTAAGGTTGGTTTTGATAAAGCTAGACTACTCAGGTCCAACATTAAAAATATTAGCCTCAAAATATGTTTGAGTTTAAAGTAAGAAATCAAGATCAAATAATGTGCTATATCAGAATTAGCTTTAACTTAGGTTCTACTTCGCTCTCAGTGAAGACATTTAAGAGGAAAATTATGGATCATTCATATATTCATAGAGTTTTTACTAAAAAAGGAAGATGAGGTTGAATTGGTGTAAATAGGCATGGTAAACAGTTTGTGTCCAGGATGTGCGGGGTCTGCAGAGACATTAGCTGTCCTTTCTTCACCCTAGATTTCTAAATGTTGTGAGGGAATGTTTGTTTGTTGCAATCTGGACCTGTTCTATCTTTTATTTTCTGTAAATATTTCTTATAATGATAAATGTCTACTGGCTGCTTTATTTGTCAGAGTTGAATCTTCTTCTGGTAAGGCATAGCTGGTAAAGTTCTCAGCCATTCTTTGTTGCAGGGAAGGTTATTGTTGCTTTTCTCTAAATTTGATACTGCAGTTTTCTTAATGCATAACCAGTTTCTACAACGTGATGGAACATTTTGGAAGACTGTTTATGTGTTAAATTAGCCTAAGAAAAACCTTCAAATCTCTTTTCTTTGATTCAGATAATTCTCGTCTTACTTCATCTTTGTGACTTTTCTCTACAGAAAGTTTGCAGAGTCCAGTACAACATTCACTGGAAAAGATAAGACACCTGCATTACCTGGGGCTAAAACCATCACAACAGGCAAAGTCGCTACAAAAGCAAAGGGTGTCCCCACCAAACAGGTAGCTGTAAAGAAACCCAATACAGCTGGAAAAAGGTCAGTAATACAGGTCGGAGTTAAAACTACAGAGGGTTCAGGGGTCCAAAAAAACAAAAGTCCAGTAAAGACGTCTGACACCGATGAAGCAACAAACACAAAACCTGAAAGTGAAATAAAATCTGCTGACACTCCCAGTGAGACTCCTGAGGTGTTGAAGACGTCGGATACAACTGTCGGCGATGAAGATAAAGAGGAGAAAATGGCGTCTCAAGTGAAGGAAGTGACTCCTGAAGCAGAAACATCGTCAAACCCGGTGAAGGCTGAAACCCAACCAGACACTTTGGGTGAGAAGGACTTGGAGTCGAAATCAGCACCATCAGAAAACCAGCCGGCTGCTCCCAAAGCAGAAAGCAAAGAGCTCCCCCTGGTGACCAAAACTGTGGACACAGTGGAAACCTCTGAAGAGAATCAAGTAGAAGAATGTCTCAAAGTGGATTCTGTAAGAATCAAAGTTGAAGATGTTGAACCTGGAAAGACTGAACCAGAAGAACCCATGGAAATTTTTAGTTCTGCTGAGACCAAAGACCAAGTTTCAGAAACTGTAAAACCAGCAGCTAGAGTTAAAACTCCACCATGTAAAACGTCTGCTGATCCACCTCAAACACAGCAAACCACTGTGAAAACTGAAGAAATGTTAGTGACAGACTCATCGCAGGTCCAGCCGTGTCCGATGGAGGAATCAGAACCCCCAGCAAGAAAGTTAAAGACAGAAACTGAGCAACTGCAGTCTCCAAAGAAGACAGAAACAAAGCAAAAAGGTTAGTTAGAAACAGTTTCCATCCAGTTGTCATGCGAATTTTGAGCAAACTTTTAAAATGAAGTAAAGTAGAAAATGAAAATTAGGTGTTTTTCCTTCTACTGGTTTGGCATAATTTTGTACAGATGTTGACATTAGGGATGGTTGTAGTAAAGGGGATCTAGCACATGCAACCTTGCATGGATCAAACATCTCAGAGAAATGAAGAGTTCTATTCTGCTGCCTCTGGTAAGGCACAGATTGTCAGCTCAAAAGTTAAAGTCATGTTAGGAAATCCCTTAATATGTTGCACCCCTTTGTTATTGCATAAAAAAGCAAAATGAAACAATTTTCACTTTTATCGAGATATTTTATGAAGTTGCAAAATGTTAGGGATAAAGTTTCTAGAAAAGAAAACTGGTCTAGTTTAGTTTTTATTTGAACCTTGATCAACCTAGCAGACAGCACCAAGTTGTCTGCTAGAAGGTCAAGTTGTTTGACCTTTTACAAGGTCAAACAAGTTAGTTTAGGAAAAAAATGTTGTCCTGATAATTAACTCCAGTGTTTTTAGAATTTATATAAGCATAATATATAAATAAATTGTGTGTGTGAATTCATTTATTTTTACAGATGTAAGCAGTCATCTGACACCAGAACCTGTGAGCGACGTTGTAGCCGTGAAGCTTGAGGAACCAACATCTGCTGGAAAGAAGACTGCTGATGGCGCAGCGGCACCAGCTGACGGTTTCTCCCTCACAGCCACGGCAAAGACAGAAAAGCAGGAGCAACAAAAAGAAACAAGTAAGACGTCTGTCAAACAACCTCAATATTTGAGCATACTTTCAGTTTGTGCATCATTTCTCCCTAAAACAACTTGTCTTACAGAACGCACACCAGAGAAAACTGTCAAGTCCTCAATGGTAAGTTTTATTTCCAAAACTCATAAGTATTGTTCATCATTTGTGTGGCAGTTAACATCCAACCCGATTAATGTTTATTTGGGTTTTGGAGAAGGCTGATCTTTATCTGTGGATGCCGGTTAAATTCTTATAAGATCACAAGATTCTCCATTTGATTCACTGAATTTAAAAACCAAAAAAGTCCCTCTTACCTTTCATTACCAGTAATGTCAGTTAAGAGTGTATTAAAGTTGATTGGGAGCCTCTTGACTGGTATTAGAATATATGGATAATTATTTATCCATATATTTAGTCAGAAACAGTGCAGAAAATAAACATTAATTTTGCAAAATACATGGAAGAATCCACTGCAGCAAATTTGCTACAACTTGCTGCAAGTTTAATTTGAGTAAAATATACAAATATAGATACCAGAATCAGGTTTATTCACCACGTTTCTGCATTCAAACCAGGAATTCACCTTCAGTTCTGCTTTGCTCTTAATTAAAACATTTAAAATACTAATATGTAAAAAGTTGAAATAAAGATTAATATCAGATTTTGTTATTTGTAAATATGTGTAGGTGTATTGTTTTTATATGGGAGGAAGACGAGGTTGAACTTGTGCATTATGCATATCATTCTGGGCTGTCGAAACTTTACTTTGTCCTTTTCTACCTTTTTACTGTGTAATATTAGCTTTCTGTTTTGTTCGCAGCCTCTTTCAAAAGATTCACATAATGAGAAACAACCTCCACCTCAAACCTGTGCCTCAGTTTCTCCAACTCCAGCAGAACCCATCCAGTCAGGTTCTGTCAGAGCAGATATGAAGGCTGGAAAAAATGAGACGGAGGTTGGTGTAATCCCGACTGTGTCTCGTAAATCCAGTGAAAATACAGAGAGAAAGCGGTCAGTCGTCCCTGCAGAAAAACAAACCACGCCTGTTCCGCACACCTCCACCATGTCAGTCACAGATTTGGGCAAACCGGAGGACAATGATGCTGAACTTCCTCAGATCAATGAAGATTTTTTCAGGGCGCTCACAACAGCTCTTCGTGAACACAGACTAAGACAGGGAGAAAAGAAAACGAGTGAAGAGGTGAGACTGGCTCTAAATCATGGCATCTAGATGTTGTATTGGAAACTACTGCTAATACAGCAACTCCAGAAAACTAATACTTTTATGATACCTAATATCAGAATTGGGACTTAAATGCTGTTATTTAATGGATACTTTTTGTTCAGTACTTGGCTGCCGTTTTTGTGAACCAGACAGCTATTAAAGTTCTGCTGTGGTTGAACTTCAGAGTTATCTAAAAATGCTTTAAATGTCAGAAAACTGATGTTTGTTATTTGATTCTTTAGAGTTTCACCATAAGCAAAACAACCTCTGAAGGTATGAAGGAGGAATACATGCCATTCACAAAGGTAAATTAGCAGAGATGTTTTCCCTAATCACGATATTTTTGGATTAGATTTTCTTTGTATTTTCCGTATAGTTTACTAAAATCATTTCACATGTAAGATTTTGTCTTTTATTGTGAATCAAATTAATCGTAACTGTCGCTTCTTCTCCACCCAGGATGAAAGCAAAGAGGAGGATAATTACTCGGATCCTTTTGATGACTTTAACTTTGGAGACTTTGTGACTGTTGATGAGATTAGTGAAGAAATGGATGACACGCTGGTTGAAGACACCTCTGTTTCATTAGAGTTGATATCCAGAGATGCAACAGAAAGGCTGAGCCCAGATGTGTCCTCTGCTGCCAGTAAGACCTCAACAAGGTCTTCAAAAACTTGCAAGAGCTCAACTTCTTCCTCAACCAAGTCTGAAAAAGGCAGTGACTCTTTAAGTTCCACGTTCGAGCCCAAAAACAAGCAGAAAATTTTATCTGAACCTCCCAAATTTGAAACCAAAATTTCATCTGTTGGTGGCGTTAAAACTAAAAGTTCCTCCACCCCTTCTAATTCTTTAAAAACTTCACTTTCCTCTGCTCATAAATCTCAGTCAAACAAGAGTACGCCTCCCGTTAGGTCATCAGAAACATCATCCTCTGGTCGAAGTACTCGCTCATCAACAGCAGCCGTCAAATCATCTGTAGGGACACAGCAGGTGGGTAAGAAGGATGTAAAACATAAAGAGAGTGCAGTGGCCAAGTCTGACCACCATGTGTCAGCAGAGAGCTGTTCTGCAAATACTGTTGAGTCAGAGCTGAGGATAAAAACATCGAAGATTCAACCCACAGAGCGACAGAGCTCACAGATCCAGAATCTGAAGACAGATTTAAAAAGTGTCAAAGAGATGAAGAAAAGCGAAATGCAGGATAAGAAAAAAGACATGGATGGCAAAAACGCTGAGGAAAAGAGGGGCAATAATGAGGATAAACAAATTCTTGATTCCTTCAATGAAAAATCTGATGAACAGAAAAACAAGGATGATAACCAAGACAGAAGAACTGAAATTCAAATATCTGGACCTGAGCAAGACCAGCTGATTCATCAAGGAGCTGATAATGACAACAGTCCCTCAGATGGATGCCAGGAAATGGAAGTAGATGAGTCTACAAACCTGCAGGACTGCGCACTTAAAAATCAGGCTGGCACAGCCCATGATGAAGAAACGAACCAGACTCCAAATAGCAGTAGCGTAAAACAAAATAATGGCATTCTTTCATCCGAGAAAGTCTGTAAAACCTCCAGAGAGGTTGGTCAGACCTCTAATGAAGAAGACCTAAATGACAGCAGACACTTTGACACTTTGAAAGACCAAAAACTTGTATTTCCCACTGACTTTCTGTCTAAAGCTGATGATGAACCCACAAATGAAGAGGCTTATGAGGTCATAGATTCAATGGATGATCAACCAGCAACAACTGAGGCGGAATCAGAAATGGAGAAGAAGGAACAAAGAAAGAAAGAAAGCACAAACACCTCTGGAGATGATAAACCGACCAGAAAAGGACGTTCAAGGAGCCAAATATTTAAAAGTGAAGAGAAAGAAAATTCACTAAAGCAACAGGACAAAACAAGAACATATGTGACACGAACAAAGGACAGCAAGATAGAAAAAGAAGAAGAGAGTCTTGAGGATTTCGAGGAAATGGTCTATAAAGTTGTGGACTCCATTGAAGATGATTCTTTTCAGAAGCCCTCAACCACAGGGAGTTGTAGTAGCAGACGAACACCAAGAGGAAACAAAAAAGTTGAGAAGACATCACCTCCTGTAGAAGAACCTAAAAAATCTGACGACGAAGAAGAGGACGTGTTCACTGTTTTAGACTCTGTGGAAGAGGAAAGTCCCAGTGACAAACCAGTGGTGACGAGATCAACTAGAGGAAGAAGACAAAACATAGCAAAGAAAGTTGAAGAAAATACTAAAACGAAGGAAGACAAGACCCCCACAAGAAGAAGAAGCACACCAGTCAAAGATTCTAAGGAAAAAGAGAAAACTCCAAAAATAGATGTTCCTCTAAAGGAAAGTACACTAATGAAGAGTGACTCTGGTGTACCACGTACTGGTGATGAGGACACCATCTGTATGGAATTGGATGCTGTTGAGTATGACCAACCAACTACACAAAAACCAAGAAGAGGAAGACCAAAGGACAATATAACAAGTCAGAAACAAAGTGAGGAAGAAGAGCCGGTTTACCAGATTGTAGATTCTCTAGAGGAAGATCAAGAAAATACCATGACGGTGACATCCAGTCTTCAGAAAAAAAGTGAGACAAAAGTTGAAATGACTGCAGATGTCAACATTGTTTCGCTTACCAAAGTGAAAGAAGACAAGTCCCCGACAAGGAGACACACACCAGCCAGAGATGCACAGGAAAAAGACAGAGTTCATCTAAAGGAATGTGCACAAACAAAGAAGAGTGACACTGCTGTAACAGCCTCTGGTGAAGTGGACGATACTTGTAAGCAATTGAATGTTGTTAAGGAAGGCCAACAAACAACACAGAAATCAAGAAGAGGAAGACCAAAGAAGGACAATAAAACAAGTAAAAAACAAACTGAGGAAGAAGAGCCTGTTTATCAGATTGTAGATTCTCTTGAAGAAGATCAAGAAAATACCATGACGTTAGAATCTAGTCTTCATGAACACAGCGAGGCAAACATTGAAAAGACTGCAGATTTCAACACAGTTTTGTTTACCAAATTGGGTGAAGACAAAACCCTCACAAGAAGACAATGCACACCAACCAGAGATTCCCATGAAAAAGACATAGTTCCTCTGAAGGAAAGTACACCAACACAGACAAGTAGTGCTCCTGTAGTAAACACCGGGCAGGAAGACACTATTATTGAAGAACTGGATGCTGTTGAGGATGGCCAACCAGCAACCCAGAAACCAGGAAGAGGAAGACAAAAGAAGAAGAATAAAACCAGTAAAAAACTAACTGAGGAAGAAGAGACTATTTATCAGATTGTAGATACTCTAGAAGGTGATCAAAGCAAAACCATGATGGTAGCTTCCGTTCATATGGAGGAAACTGAGGCAAAAGTTGAAGTGACTGAAGATGTCAACACAGTTTTGTTTTCCAAAATGAAAGAAGACAATATCCTCACGAGAGGACAATGCACACCAGCCAGAAATTCTCTGGAAAAATACATTGTTCCTCTAAAGGAAAGTACACCAACCAATACGAATGATGCTGCTGTAACAAGTACTGGCAATGAGGACAGTACTTGTGAAGAATTGGATTCTACTGAAGATAGCCAACCAACAACACAGAAACCAAGAAGAGGAAGACCAAAGAAGGACTATAAAACAAGTAAAAAGCAAACTGAGGAAGATGAAGAGCCTGTTTATCAGATTGTAGATTCTCTAGAAGAGGATCAAGAAAAAAACGTGATGGAAGAAGCCAGTCTGCAGACGGAAAGTGAGACAAATGTTGAAATGACTGCAAATGCCAACACCAATTTGTTTACCAAAACAAAGGAAGACAAGAGCCTCACGAAAAGACGACACACACCTGCCAGAGATTCCCAGGAAAATGACAGAGAGAAAACTCCAAAACCAGATGTTTGTGTTCCTCTAGTAGAAAGTACACCAACTAAGAAGAATGATACGACAGACTTTGGTGGGAAGGAGACTACTTATGAAGTATTGGATGCCGTTGAAGACGTTGTTGAGCCAACAACGCAAGCATCAAGAAGGGGAAGACCAAAGAAAGACAATAAAACAAGTGAACAACAAACAGAATATCTGAAGGTTGACTCGTCCAGAAAGGATGATGATGAAGAAGAAGCAACATATCAGATTCTTGACTCTGTTGAGGATGAGGGGGTTGGTGACCTAGCTCCTGTAGACCACTCTGAATGCGAAAAAACGTCAAGCGCTTTTGCAGATGATGACATAACAAAGGAAATAATTAGGTCACTATTAAATGAGGAGGAAGGAGGGACAATTTATCAAATTGTAGATTCACTGGAAGAAGATCAAGTTCAAGAAGCGACGATGACAGAAACAGCCATGCAGGAGGGGAGTGAGACAACAGGAGATATGGTAGCAAGAACTGACCATGTACTGTCCAGCCCCTCAACTGTAGAACTATCTGAACAAACAGGTGGAGAGGAGACTCAGTTAGCTGGTAAAACATTGGAGGATAAAGAGGATCCTTCTGCTAAAGGCTCTGATACAGAGGGGAAGGAGAGTACATTAAAAGGAGATGTTGTGGGGGAAGACAAGTCTTTGAATCAGACAAATAATCAGCTTGGTGCATCAGAGAAGAATATACTAACATCACCGAAGAGCAAGGACACAGAAGCAACTGAAAATATTCTTGTGAACCTGGATCAGGTGAGCGAAGATGAGGAAGATTATCCTGATGACGCGGCTGAGGAAGAAGAACTGAAGAAAAGGCAAGCTGCTGCTAAGAAAAGAGAAAATGACCGTGAGGATAAAATGTCCAGGGAAAGAGAAGCTATGGAGCGAAGGAGTCGAAGCAGCAGCAGAGGAGGGAGTAGGAAATCAACATGGAAACCGGAGAAGACGAGTCACGAAGATTTCGAAAAGGTGGAAGTAGACGCCCAGGACCTGGTGACCCTTGATGAGGTGGGAGAAGATGAAGTCGGAGAGGAAGCTGTGACAGAGGCTCCAACATGGAAAGTGGAACTCACAGAGGGAGAACTGCAGGATCTCGTTACATTGGATGAGATTGTTGAGGAAGAGGAAGGACAGCTTGAGGCCCCGCCTCAGAATCTGGAGAGCCAATTCAAGGACTCTCTAAAGTCAGAGGTATGATTGAGATCTAGCTATAGCTTGTTTGAATCGAACATTATGTCACAGATTCATAGCATCATGAATCTCACTGGCTTCTTTGCCTCCTTTTAGACCTTGCCAACATTGACAGAAACCACCCAGATTGAGGACAACAAAGATGACGATAATCATCCAAAAGAACCTTCAAGCTCTTCTAAACGTAAACTCGATGACATCACAGGTTTGTAACAAATGTCCTTCGAAGACTTTGCCATCAATCTTTTTGGTTTAATCTCATATGGAGAGGGTTAGATTTCTTGCATGAGTAACCATGGCAACAGATCTAGGTAAAGAGTAACCAGGTTCATTATGCTGAAAATCCTGAACTGAGGCTGAAGTTAACTTATTCACTTATTTACTAATTCTGCTTGGTAAAACAAGCCCCCTGGCATTCACTGCTGGACTTTAGCCACAGATATATTTTCTGTCATTTCATTCAGTGGTTCTTGGTCAAGTGCCCTCACAGGCGAGGGGGAAAACATGGTGCCCAAAGGATTTTGTTTGTTTGTCACTGTGCCATGTGAAAGCGAACTGCACCAGTTCAAAATGTAACAAATGTTGCAATTTTAGTCCCAAATCGAACTGAGTCTACCACACTTCTGAGCGTGAAAACACCCTAAGATTTATTTTGTTTTATAGGCTCCAGTTTATTCTACTGTGTTGGAAATAAATCTCTCAATAGAAATAGTTTTGGCCTAATTGCCTCAAAGTGGTACAACTTTACCACTGGTGTTATAAATCTTTACCTGTGGAGCATATTGAAACATTTATATTTTTATAAGTCTATATTCTGTTTAACATTTTTAATGTTGCTGTTTTGCATAACTTCGTTCTGAATCTAAAACTCAGTTTTGAAAAGAATATTTTGTACAAACCGATACTAGGTGTGAATACAAGTGTGAAATGGTTTAATCTTTTGTTTTAGAGGAACGTGGGAACTTTGTCACTGTTGATGAGGTGGGAGAGATTGAAGAAGAGGAGGAAAAGGAAGCAGTAACAAGAAGAGGTCGACCCAGGAAGAGCAGTCGACTGACTCCTGGTAACACAAACAAAACTGTTTAAAGCTTCAATCAGAGAGTAAAACTTTAAACTCAGTTTACTCATTTCCTTCTACAGTGAGAAAATCTACCAGAGGCAAAACAGCGAAGGAAGAAAAACATAGACAAGAAGAGGAAGAAAATAAATCCCTCCTCTCTGCTTCACTGGATTCTTCCTGGACTCTGGAAACATTTGGTCCATCAGGTGACTTTCAGTCTGAGACCCAGAGGATAGAGGAGGGGAAGAACACCGAAGCTGCTTCTATCGAACATCAACCTCTGCCTAATGATGGACTGAAATTAGGATTTGAGGAAGCAGAGAGACAAGAGCACAGAAGGGCCTGTGTTAAAGGTAAATAACATGTTAAACGCCACGAAACGGGCTGATGTCCACATTTTTAAAAAGGGATTTTTTCAAAGAAGATCCATGAATAATCAGGGGTTGTTGAAGCACCTGAAAACCAAATGCGTATATTAGCACTAATAGCACCAGTCTAATGGTTGAATCATCTAAATAGTAGATTACAAGCAATAAATGTCTTTATTGTTGAGCTCATATGTCTATTTATTTAAAAATTTAACAGAATTTTATTGAAAACATTGCTTATTCTGTCAATTATATGTTTTTTTTATTAAAATGCAATTAATTGCGATTAATTACAGACTTTGCAAATTAATGCAAGCTTGCAATGAACCACCATATATGTATTTACAATAGAATACTATAAAATATAATTGTGAGCAGCTTCAACAGATTTGTAGAAAAGCCAATATGAATGTGTAGTTACGGTCTGCCTGTCATATTGCCAGCAAAAATAGATATTTTTTTATGTTTTACCCTAGACCAGTTGGTGTACAGTTTCAACTGTTACCAAATTGTAAAACAGGTTTTACTGCTTAAATTTTAAATCTGAGGTAAAATAAGTGTGGAAGACTTCACCCTGTATTCATGGTCTTTGTTCTTTTAGTTGTAGATAAAAGGCAGCAGGAACCGACTGGACCCGAAGCAAAACGACCTCGCTCTCAACCTCCGAGTGTCTCTGTGAACCTCCAGTTGCCGCCGTTTACTCCCAAAAATCCTCTGGGTGAGAAAAACACATTAAAATACCAAAACAAGAAAAACAGATGCAAAATGGAAGGACTCATTTCCTGTTTTCTTCCTTTTCCTGCTCAGGTAAGGAATTTGTGAATCCCACGTCTGGGTTTTTCTGCAGTTTGTGTTCTGTTTTTTACTTAAACGAGGATACGGCCAAGGAAATCCACTGCAGCAGCCAGGAGCACTACGACAACCTGAAGGTACGCACAAACGGGCTCAAAGTTCATAACACAAAACCTTTACTCAATCTTGGTCTTTCATTGTTTTACGTTCCTCTTTCTCAGAACTATTACCAGAAACTTCAACAAAATGTCCAAGGCTCGCTCTCAGACTGATCAGCTTCAACTGCAGAATATTTTCCTGGAACAAGAGAAACCACCAAAGCTTTCCAGCACCCATGATGTAACTTTTAGTTCATTTATCTTTTTTTCTTAAGTCTTTCAGTATTTCATAAGTTTCTTGTACCTTCTTTATACATAAGTTATATATTCCACAGCTAAGAGTGGCAAATATACATATTTTGGAGTAGTTTACTCCTAACTTAATTAGGAAGAAAAATAACTAACAGTTATTGCCGACTTAATAACTTTTGAGGTAAAAAGGCAGTAAATAAAATACTGTTTACTAATGTGGACTGTTCAAATAATAGATTTATTCTACAAATCAAAAGGTTATGTTACATCAACTTTTCCACATTAATTTGTCAGTCAGTGTCACAGCATAGTGCATCAGTTTCATGCAAAGCTAAGTTCAGTTTTATTAAACATGACTTACTGACAGTACCTGACTAATGGAAGCTGCTGTTCTGCATTTAATTTTGTAGTTATGAGACTCGGCTTTTGTTTATGTTGTGACTTTTCTCTTTAAACAAGGGTCCAATGTGTTGTTTCATTTCATTATATTTTAAAAATACAATAAAATTGTATTGTGAAATGTAAACAAATTAATAAAGTGTAATTATCTGATTTGAAAGTTAATTTTAGACTGTGTGAATGAGTAAAGATTGTTTAAGTCATTTTGAATCCTTTTTTGTTGTGACTTTACTGATGACTGAAATGATTAAAAATTAATTTAAACATCACTGGGTTTTTTGGTATATGTACCACACATATGAGCCATCTTTCATTGTCTTACTACTTTTTTTTTTTTGCCACTTTTTAACCTGAACGTTTTTTCTTGTTCATATTAACATTGTACTCCTGTTTCTTGCCTCAAAGGCATTAATCAAAACTTTAAGAGTAATATCTGACTTTAAGAATTTGATATGAATTTCTAAATCTAGTATTGCTTTTAAATTAAAAATGATAGTGACTTAACGTTTTTAAATATCATTTTTAAGCTTAGTTTTAAAACAAATGCAAAATTCAGTTTTTTATTGAAATAATTGCATTGAGTTCCTTTATTGTCATTAGGTTTAAAAATGCTTTTTGTCTTAAGGCACTAAATGACGAAATTTCTATAGCTTATATGTATAACTCATGTAAAATTCGAAAGTTTTGGTTTGTATTTGGGGCTAAAATGTATGTTATGATTGTAAAGGTGATTTTCCGGCATACGCCGTCGTGAAAATGGTGCGGACCCCTTCACTTGGGTTTGGGTGTCGTGCTTTTACGCTGAAGTTTCGCAAACCGGAAACACTTTCATGTCATATCCGTTCACTGTTGCTACGGACGAAAGTCGTGAATGGCGGAGGCTAAAAATAAATCTTTAATCGACCCTTGGAGCTGTTTGAGTTCGTGATAAGTGGACTTTTACCACACTTTTACCGAGTGGTATGTAACTGAAGTGAATGTAAAAAATGCAGAATGATAAGAAGTCGCTGCTTTCGGGTTTCATTTTGACCGTTTGTGTTCCCCTGTAGCCGAGGAAAATATTAGCATCAACGTTGCTTCATGTAAAATGAATTTGTAACATTTATCGGCTGCTGAATAATATGGAGGAGCTCGAATTTATCGAGCCGAATGAAAAATGAGATGTTATTGCGATATGACATATTTAAGTATGCGTCTCGATGATTATTTAATATTTGTTTTACTATATTTTGTGATTTCACTGTTTGCTTGAGAATTGTTTATGCTGCATATGGTTTTCCAGGTCAAATGGTGCTAGCATAGCCCCTTTATAACTGTGTTTCCTTCCCCCCCGTTTGCCGAGCAGCTCTGTAACAACTCCCTACTGTCATGAAGACTGTTTGGATGGAGCTGTGAAACAGTTTATACCGGATTTTTCTGTTTTCCACCCGAAGAATCATCTAGCTGACCACAACGGTGGCTGACCTGACTGTCCCCTGACCAGAAAGACGGGAAAGGACTGGGAGATTATTTAAAATATAATTAATACAGACTATTACCTTACTAACTCGTCTTTCTTATCCCCCTGTCTCTAAATCAGATACATGTGTGTTTAAACCCAGACAAACATTTAGAATAGGCTCCTGCAAAGATAAATTATGAAAACAGAATAAAGAATAAAAATACTGTTCAGTAATGGCAAAATTCTGACATGTAGCTGATGGCAGTTGGCATGACTATTTCTTATTTTTTTCACTTTCTATTGCCTGAAGTAAATAAAATATTGAAAATCAGACACAAGACAAATATATAATTTTATTCTCTTAAAATTAATAGTATCATAAAAATTATGGTTAGAACAAATTTTAGGGATATATTATTTCCAGGGACAATGTTTCCTCTATTCATTCTTAAATAGTGGAAACATTAGTCTTTTATTCTTTCTCACTTATGAAGAGCTGAATCTTTTCAAGACATCTGCCTAGCTAACAGAAGAGTTGGCTAATGCTCAGGGAACCTCCAGTTGTTGGATTTCATTCATCCACCAAGCTAAAGTCTAGCCCCAGTCTCTAACCCCAATCTCTGTTCCTTTAAACTTTTCAGCTTTTCTTTGCTTTTGTAGAATTGCAGCCTGTGTTGTGCTCCTGGGCACCGAAGAAGCCCCCCATGTTGGCGGGCTTCCCGGGAGCTTGCCACTGCCCAGAGGGCAGGCTCCATCTTTCCAGTTGGGTCAACTAGATCTATGAACAATGTCCTCCCGGTCCGCGGCTGTCCTGTGACCTGAACAACAAACTCCCAACGCACCTGCTGCGGAATTACCCACAAAACCACCTTCGCCGACCGCTGTGGGGATCGGTCTCCTGAACCTTCTGAAGACCGCTGACACCATGTCTCATCCCATGTATAATCCTTTCAACCCCGGTAAGAGGATGCGACCCGAAGGACCATATGTACACTCTGGTGGACAAATGGAGGTAAACCCTCAGAGGCCACCACCTCACCCTGGCGCTGGTTCCAATTTCGGCTCTTCTGGATCTACTGCCATCAACTGTGGACCATCTGGAGGACCTATACCAAGAATTTTGAGTTTGCCAATAAACTACAGACCTGAGAGAAGTACGATACCAGTAGAGAAGAACATAGACCAACGTTTGGACTTGAACATCAGCAGAGCCAGGGAGGAGGCTATGCAAAATTTTGCAAGCCAAAACACCCAATTTACCAATGTTCAAAGAGACACGTTTCCATCCACAAACACCGGGATGCAGTTATATTTGCCACCTCCTGCTGCTCAAGTGAACAGACCCTTCACTGTTGATAGAGGGAGCACCTCCTTGAACTGGACCTCGGTGGAAGAGTCGTCAAAAATGTATCCTTCTGCTTCACCCAGCTTTCTAAGCAGCGGTGAAGGTGGGAAGCAGTCATTTGTTGGTTTGGGTAATTATGACACTTCTATGTCTGACAAATCTGCGGCTCCTCAGGAGTCCATTAAATGCACGTATGCTTCAGAATCGGCCGGGGACATCCTCCAGCAGTTTGGGCTTTTGAAGGAAGACCTGCACCACCTAACGTCATACCACAAATATCAGATCACCCCCGACAACCTGCCTTTCATCTTAAGGCAAATCCGATTGGAGAAGGAGAAGAGCGCGCTAACATCCTACGGTGAAACTCAACCCATGAGGAATATGGGTGAAATGGACAAGTTGATTACCTCCAGAGGGCCAGTGTTGGATCCAGATCAAGTAACTTTGACGGTTGTCAATCAAAGCAAAGTGATTGACTATGGACATTCCTCAAAATCAGAGTTGTCCTCTTTTGGACAACTGAACAAGGACACAGATTTGAGACAACTCATGTCTGAAGTTCCATCGAAGAACCTAGGACCAGCTCACCAGGCAGCCTCCGAAACCCAAGTGTCCAAACCACCCTCGAATTTGATTCGTGGAGTTCATCCTGGGCGCCCTGGACTCGTGCTTATTGGCAGCAATGTCCAGAGTCATGATGATGATCAGCGCAAATCTACACAGCAAGCCTCAAAACCTCCTGATCTGGAGATGAAGAATGAAACCAAGGGTGGAGCAAAGCAGCAGCTCCAGATGCACCACGGACGTCCACAGCCTAAAGACTTTCCTGCGACAAAGCCACCACCACTTCTACAACACGTGCGTCCTGCTCCACCTAATCCAGGGCCAAGCAAGATGGATGCCATGACTCGTGCTGGGCCACCAAACCATCTACCGCCGCTAGCCCTGATGGAAGACTGCTCTGCAGCAACACCAAGACAATTTCCTCATACCTGTTCTCTTTGTATTAAACAATGTACCAATTTGAAGGTGAGTGGATGGTTGCAGATTTCTCCTGTAGCAAGTTGGATATGGTTGGTGTGTGTTGGACATACTCCTGATGATTTTTTTTTTTAATTTGACAAAATGAGAAGCTTATTTTAAGGAAAGGGGTGGATTATTGTTCAGCCTAGACTGCTAACAATCATGCGTTAAAACTTAGGGTTGTGTACCAAAATGTTTCTACTTTTTATGATTCTGAAATATTTTGTAATTCAAAGTAGTACAATTTTGTGATTTTGAAGTAATTTGATGAACTGACACTCATCAGAAAACCTTTTTTTAATTGGACTTATAGAGATTTATTTAGGATAACATGGATGTTACTAGATTAGCCATAATTTTTTCATAACTGCACGTGAAAGGATGTGGAACCAAGCTGTGATTCAGCTGACGAAAATGGAAACGAGTGGATTTATGGACATGAACAAAAACAATCTGGAATACCCGACAGATCATCGGGACTTGACAAAGTGTTTGAGTTTATTGCTGAAGGAGGAAAGAGGATACATTTTCATTGGAACCATTTTAAACTCCTGATGAGTTAAGAGGACATATTTTTAAAACAAAACTTTTTGTTTCATTTAAAGTTTGTATTTTTGAAATATAAATATTGCTGAGCCTTGGAGCAAGAAAGCCCTGTGTTTAAATCTCGGCCTCGGGTCTTTCTGCATGTTTTCCCTGTGCATGTGTGTGTTCTCTCCAGGTACTCCGCTTTCCCACAGTTCAAAAAGTTGCTGAGGTTAATTGGTATCTCTAAATTGTCCTTAGTTATGAGTGTGTGCATGTATGTTTTTCCAGTGTATTGCTGTGTTGCCCTGCATACGACATGTGACCTGTCATGGATTTACATAGCCTCTCTTCCAATGTCTGTTGGAGAGAGGAACTCGCCACCATTCAAGGGCCAATGGCTGTGGACGATGGATGGAATGGTTTCCCCCCTTCTGGTCCACAACCATCTCTCTCTTAAGCTATAATTGCCCCTCCTGGAGTGTTTTTATCTTGAAATGATGCGGACCACCTTCCAGATGACCCTTCGGGAACTTCAAATTCTGATGAAGACCAAAGAGATGGACACCGGAGTTCCCCAAGCCCCATAAGGAGTCCATCAAGTTTTTGCTTACTTTGTGAAAATGTTGAAGACATTGGTTATTATAACCAAGATTTGTAAATTATTGTGTTCAAGATCAAATGTAATATGACTATGTTGAGGTTTTGTAGGGTACGGGTCCTTCAGAATTTGGCTAGCATTTGTTTTTCTTTTATTGCAAACAGCTGTTTAGTTCATTGGTCACTTGATGTTTTAACATTAAGCTAAACATTTGAGATTTCAGAGATTTGTAAACATTTCTTTTTAAAGATTTCATTGACTTCTCATTTCTGGTCATCAAGGACCACTGACCCGCATGTTTTAGGTATTAAGCTTGTGCCACACCCCTGACTTGAATAAGTGGGTGATAAACAGAACTTGTTGGCATGCAGAGGTCATGCAGTCACTCGAATCAGGTGGCACATCTAAAATATTCAGCGCAGTGACCCCTGATGTATGGAATTGAGAAACAATGCTTTAGGATATGCTAACATGTATGGTGTTTAAAACATTTGTTTGTTGTGATTAGGACTGGCTCTCCCACCAGAATACTGGCCTTCATGTTGGGAACACCACACTCCTACGGGAAAGGTTAGTCTCATTTTTTTTATTTCTTTTTGTGTGTCTGGCTAGACACTCCACAATGAACCTTTGGGTTTTGTAAGACAGGAACAACTGGGTCAAGAACCCTACTATAATGTTTGGATGACACTTTGTCTTTCAGGCTATGTCTGAGTTGACATAACTCATGTCTTACTATTGATGTTTTTGCTGAAAGTGCTAGCCAAACGTTAGCGTGTTTGCTTGGTCTTACAAGTCAATGATTTGGCTTCTAAAATATTTGAGTGTTGTTCTGGTTTATCATCCAATAAAAACATTATCAAAAAATTTATTCTCTGTCATAAGCTTGAGTCTTGAATTTGAATTTTTTAAAAATGTATTGACTCACGTTCTCTATCCTGGAAATATTCAAGCTCTACTGTCAGACCAAGTCAAATAATGCAGGCAGACAGGACCTGCAGCAGCCAGTACAGTCTCTGTTTTACTGTAAACATCTTCCTACAGGGTCATAAAACTCTACATTTGGGAAAACCAAACTCTTTAGATGAACAGAACAATGCATTGTGGCCTGATTATGTTTTGCAAGGTGTACACATAAAAGTTGTTGAAGAGTTTCACAACTAGATTGCATGGTGTATCAAAATGTTGATACACCACTGAGGGTAGAACTTCAAAACAGACACAAGAACCACGAAGAATACCAGTGGACTCCTGGTATTCTTTGGTTAGGAACCACAGCTAAAATCTGTGAATAGCTAAAATCTGCAAATACTTGACATCTCATCTAAAATTGCTTGTAACTGCCAAATCAATCACTAAAAATACTCTTATTATGCAGTAATATAGAGGAAGCCACCTTGGCACCACTGCAGAAAATCAACATCTACTGTCTGTCTGATCCACTTTAAGGTCAACAGCCAATCAGTGTCAAGGAAAATGCAATGTTGTGTAATGCATATAACTCTTGGATTGGTGTGCAATCGTTTCAGTCTCTCATGTTCCATTTTAAAAATGACTCGATCGGAAGCGTGATGTTATACCTTGGATCACATCCATTGTTCTTCTGCAGGGCTGTTTTTGTTCCTGTTAGTGTCCACAAACGAATCCCAGAAGTTTTGATTTTAGTTGGTATGTTTGATTTTCCACAGATACCCTGAGTGGGATGGGAAGACTCCAGAGTTTTTGAGGTAACTCTGGCTTTTCAACTGGATTGCATTCATGGTTATTAGGGATGCATGATGCATTAATATTGGTGTATAATTGCATGTTGAAGTTTGCTTTGCTGGAGGGGAAGTGAAGGGAAAGAGATTGACTATTAGTTTGGATTGGAAAGACCTTTTACATGAACTGTATTTGTGGCAAAAAACAATTTTTTTTTCAACAATCAAAACTGGTGTGTTTATATTTAATGTCAAGATCAAAAACAATTCATCAAAAGTATAATAAACAAACAGCCTATACCAATCGAACAAAAATAAACCTCTTTTACATAAAACGCCAAAGGAAGCTGTCATAACTTTCATGTAGATGTTGGCATCTCAACATTAATTTAGTCGAAACCTAGAGTTTTTAAACATCTGAAAACATAACAAACGTAGTTAAATTTCTCATAACGGATCAAACAAATCTCTTTTATCCAGAGTGAGTCTTCATGTTCGTTATCAAGGTAGATTTGACTTATTTTATACTTTGTGGACATGAATTATTGAAATCATTCTATCATCAGGTAAGTGATTGTCCAGAAAACTCACTGTGACGAAACTCATTCAAAGATCCGTCAGGAGAAAGAATGAAATATGTTTGAAGAGAAATTGTTTTCGGATGTCAGTAAACCAAAGTCTGGGCCACAATACTTTGATCTTAAGAGGTTAATATTATCCTAAGGAAAGATTTACTTGTCAAAACATTCATTATCCTGACCCTCTTTTAAACTTTACCGACACTGTTACTTAACAGCAGACTCTTTATTGAATCAAAAAGGTAGGTTAGGATTTATTTTCATATCTTTGCATCCTTAACAGTTATGACAGAGTCTTATTGTGCCTTTTCAAAGGTTTTGCTGTAACTGTACTTTAATCCCCTTTTATTTTATTTAGTGCTTCGGCTTTAGAGTCTCGTCCTGAACACAGAACTCCTGGCCATAATTTGCAGAACCGCCAACAGACATTTCAAGAGAATGTATTGCGTCCTCACCGCCGAAGTGGGTCAGAGGGCAGAAAGAAAAAACAGCACAAAAGATTTAGCCCTGCAAGACCTCAGAGTCCACACCATCGTCATGACTCTGAAAGTAGAAGAGAGAGACGGAGTAGCAGATCACGGTCGCCGCAAACCTCCAAACACACTCACAGGTGTGAAAAAAGACTTCTTTACAAGTTGCAACCAGAATTTTATGGTATTAAAATGTTTTAATTCTTTCTTTTAGGCCCCGCTCTGATTCTTTTGATCGCCAAACTTCGTCACACTACCGCTCACGTTCAAGAAGTTACGACGGACGATTCTCTCCCAGGAGGAGGGAAGCCAAGCGGTCGTCACCGAGGAGAAGCTATGAGCGCCGATCGTCTCCAAGAAGAAGCGACGAGAGACGCTCGTCACCGAGGAGAAGCTATGAGCGCCGATCGTCTCCAAGAAGAAGCGACGAGAGACGCTCGTCACCGAGGAGAAGCTATGAGCGCCGATCGTCTCCAAGAAGAAGTGACGAGAGACAGTCGTCACTGAGGAGAAGCTATGAAAGGCAGTCATCAGGAGAGAGATCAGTATCTCAGCATAAGAGGTCCACAAGTGCCGACAGATTGGCTAAAAGAATCCTGGGAAAAAAAGGTTTGAATATCAAAGATTTTTCATCTTTTGCATTTAAAGAAGTTGGTAAACTCCTAATTTTAATTGACAAAATGTCTCTTTGTTTTCTAGCAGTTCAGTCTCTGTCCAAACAGTCCAACCTGGAGGCCATGGTTAAAACTCTGGCTCCAGTTTTACTGGCTGAGCTGGTGAATTTAAAATCCTCGGCTGCCTCGTCATCCTCAAAGACAGAGAAGACCTTTTCTCATAAATCATCCAAGGCCACAAAGAGCGGGACAACCTCTTCAGCAAAGCCTGCGGTTGGTTTTATTAAGCAAATATGACGACTTTTTTTTATCTGTTAAGCAGTTTATTAATTTATCTTATTAATCCATCTTCTCCTGGTGCAGCCTGGTAGATTCACGACACCCTGCATGGTGACGTTTTCTGGTGTTTTTCCTTCTCTTTCACACACCGACATGGTCGAATCCATGGAGAAATTTGGCAAAATAAAATCTCTACTTATGTACAGATTAACAAAGAAGGTATGTATTTTCTTTGCTCCTTTACATACTGTATATCTGCATATTTTGTTGTTCTCTGCCTATAAAAAGTATGTAAAATAAGTATTTTTGACAGACAAAATGTTTACAGAAATCCCTTCTCAATGTCAAAGTAAAAGCATATTTCTACAAAATGACAATTAAATAAAAATATTTTACCTAAAATGACAGATTAATTCCCCTCAAGTCAGTATTTATTAGATGCCTTTTTGGTTGTAGTTCCACTATGTAGCTACGTTCAAGCTCATCTCTACCTATGAGATCTGGGTTTTGACTGGACCACTCCAGGACATCCATCCAGCTTGGTGTGGATGTTCATTTTATTTTATCGTTTTCTCCTCTAGGCGCGTGTGATTTTTGAGAAAGCAGAGGACGCAAAGAAACTGCAGTGCTTGACGAGATTCAACGTGAAGGGATTGCCCATCTTTGTTGACACGCCGCTGGTACTTCACTTTTCCACGCCTACACTAATGTTACGCCTTCAACAGCTCAGTTACAATGTATTATTTATTTATAGGGCACCACTTTGAAGAAGTGTCTGCAGAAGACGGGTCCACAGAAGTAAGTTTTGCCTCAGGATACTCAGTTTGAAATGCTTTAAAAAAGACAGATTATGAGAATACATTTTGATGTTTTTAACTGAAACAGTTTGCCAAGGTGCTTCATTTCTATTTCCTCTATTTATTGACTTTCTTCTTCACAGAAAATCTGGTGTCTCCAGTTCTGAAACTACCAAATCCCACGTCACTGTGAAAGTTAAAAAGCCCGCATCGTCCGAAACTAAAAACACCACAGTAGGCAAATTTGTCTCAAAAGCAAAAGTCTTGGTTTCCAAAGCAAAAGGCATCTCAACAAAGCAGGTCTCTAAAACTGTCAGCAAATCCAGTGCAAATGCAAAAAATACTGGGAAGATGGTTGGAGGGAAAAATGAGGCTTCAATGGTCCCAAAATCCAAGATTGGAGGAAAGAAACCTCCTGCTAATAAGACAAAAAAACCGGTGATGAACTCAAAACCTGTGGCCGATTGGGAAACCAAAACCAAGCGAAATTGGTCTCTAAGGAAGGCAGATGCATGGCGAGGTTAGTTTCTACTAAATAAAGCAAAGTTTGGTTTTTTATAACATCTTGTGTGGATGGGACTCAGTTGGGTCCTTAAAAATATTTTCTCTCTTTTTTTTTTTTTTCTTCAGTTTTTCAAAAAGCAGCAAAAGCTTCTGCTGAATCCTCCACCATAACATCTGTCAGTGATCCGGGTAAAAATGCTGCTGAACTTCCCCATGTGGATGATGACGGCTTCAAGACTTTAACAACAGCAATTAACAAGAACAGACTCACTAAAGGAGCCGCATCTGAAAGCACAAACAAAGAGGTAATGGTGGCTTTATTTATACTTTCAAAATAAGTCTGGATTTTCCATCAAGTGTTGAAGATGGTTCATAAATACTTTTACTCGGAGCTTAACTATGACGCTGTTAAACTCAGTTAAGTTGCTCTTTAATCAGGGGAAATTGTTTTTTAACAGTTTTATTTTTGTTTTGCAGAGCACTGCTGTAAGAAAGACAACTCCTGATGATGCAAAACAGAAAAAACCACCACATACAAAAGTAAATGTAAGTCTTTTTCCTTCCCCTTTTTAGTCTGTTTTGTACATACGAACAATATCTTCCTTGCATTTTGATTACAAAATTTACATAAATAATTTTAAAGTCTAACTGACATTTTATCTCCACTCAGGACAAAACAATTAATTCTTTAGGAGAATTTGATGGGGTTGACTTTTCCTCTGGAGATTTTGTAACAGTTGATGAAATTAATGAAGACGTTGAAGACATGCTTGTAGACGTTCACCCTTCCTCATCTAAGCCGACATCCAGAGAGACAAAAGACAAGCAGAGTTCAGCTTCCAGAAAGACGTCAGCAAAGTCTGCCTCTTCCTCATCTAAGTCTTCAAAAGGCAACTCATCCTCTCAATCGACGATTTCATCAGCAAACAACCAAAAGAGCGTCCAAAATGAGTCCAAGAAATCTCAATCCAAAACTAATTCTGTCAGGGGAACTAAGAGTTCCTCCTCAATTTCAAAGTCTGTGAAAACTCCACCTTCCTCTGGTCAGAAATGTCAGTCAAACCAGAGTAAGCGTCCCGTTAGGTCATCAAAACCTTCATCCTTGGGTGGAAGTGTCCGTTCACTGGCGGCAGCCACTAAATCATCTGTAAAAACTCAGTCAGTGCATAAAAAGATTGTAAAACCTGCACAGGGTGCAGTGGCAAAGTCTGACCACCATGTGTCAGCAGAGTGCTCTTCTGCAAAAAAAGATGAATCCATCAACAAGATGAAGAAAACCCAAGCAAAGGATAAGAAAAATGGAAAAAGCACAGAGGAGAAGACGGACAATGAAAATAAACAAGTCCTTGATTCAATCAATGAAAAATCTGATGAACAGAAAAACAAGGAGAACCAAGACAGAAGAACTGAAATGCAAATACCTGGAGCTGAGCAGGACCATGTCATTCAGCAGGGAGCGGAAAATGACAATGGCCGATCAGATGAATGCCAGGAAATAGAAGTAGATGAGTCTCCCAAGCTGCAGGACGGTGCACTTAAAGATCAGGCTGCTACAGCTGATGATGGCGAAGAAGTTCCCACAATGATGCAGGTTTCTGAAAATGATGAGACTAAAGAAGCCCAGACGTCTGACGGATCATCGGTCAAAGAAACATCTGATAAAAACCAAGTGACAAGTGAAGAAACCAACCAGACTCCAAATAGAAGTAGTGTAAAACAAAAAGACGACATCCTTTTATCAGAGAGAGTCTGTGAAACCTCCAGAGAGGTTGGTCAGACCTCCAATGAAGAAGACCACAATGGCAGCAAAGACACTTTGAAAGACCAGAAACTTGTATTTCCCACTGACCCACTGTCTAAAGCTGATGATGAACCCACAGACGAGGTCATCGATTCAATGGACGATCAACCAACAACAATTCAGACGGAATCAGAACGAGCAACAAAAGACAGTAAAATCGTCTCTAGAGATCTCAAACCAAGCAGACAAGATCAGTCAAAAAGCAAAACCTCTAAAGGTGATAAAGAAAACTCACCAAAGGAACAGGACAAAACAAAGCCTCCAGTACGAACAAAAGACAGCAAGATGGAAAAAGAGGAAGAGAGTCTTAAGGATTTTGAGGAAATGGTCTATAAAGTTGTGGACTCCATTGAAGACGATTCTTTTCAAAAGCCCTCAACCACAGGGAGTTGTAGTAGCAGACGAACACCAAGAGGAAACAAAAAAGTTGAGAAGACATCACCTCCTGTAGAAGAACCTAAAAAATCTGACCACAAAGAAGAGGACGTGTTTACAGTTTTAGACTCTGTGGAAGAGGAAAGTCCCAGTGACAAACCAGTGGTGACGAGATCGACTAGAGGAAGAAGACAAAACATAGCAAAGAAAGTTGAAGAAAATACTAAAACGAAGGAAGACAAGACCCCCACAAGAAGAAGCACACCAGTCAGAGATTCAAAGGAAAAAGATGGTGAGAAAACTAAAAACAAAGATGTTCCTCTAAAGAAAAGTGCACCAACAAAGACTAGCGACACTGTGGAGGCGGACGCTACTCATCAGAAACTGGACAATGTTGAGTATGACCAACCAACTACACAGAAACCAAGGAGAGGAAGACCAAAGAGGGACAATAAAACTAGTAAAAAAACTGAGGAAGAAAAAGAAGAGCCTGTGACTGTACAAGCAAGTCTGCAGAAAGAAAGTGAGACAAATGACAATACAGTTTCCTCAAAGATGAAAGATCCACAGCAAGCTATTGGACGGGAGGATGAGGAAACGGGGGCTGCTAAAGAGGATCAACCTGCAGAAAAACAGAGGAGTGCATCAAAAATAGACTTTAAGAAAGAGTCACCAAAGACAAATAACACAACATCAACAGATGTTTTATTGAACCTCAGCTCAGAGGAGGAGGATGGAGCGAGTGGGAAAACGGCGAGCGATGAAACGAAGAATCATGAGGAGAAGATGGACGTGGCTACTGATGAATCAGTGATTCTACCTGAGAGAGGAGAGAAAGACGCGTCGGATGCTGCGACTTGCAACAGAGAGATCACAGAGGAAGAAACTCAGGAGGTTGTTGCTCCCAATGAGGCAGAAGAGGATCGACTGGAAAAGCAGGAAACTCAATCAGTGGGTCGTCTACAGGCACAAGTACAAACACATTCAAGTTTTGATTCAGTAAACAAAAAAACAAACAGCTCAGATGATAAACCCCATTAATCCACCATGTTTCATTTTAGAATTTGTCAACTTCAGATGAAGCTGGTAAAAATGACGAGAAAGAAGATGAGGAGGAAAACCTACAAACTTCAAACTCTTCTAAACGTAAACATAACGACACCACAGGTTTGTTTTATATAATTATTAAGCAATGATGGCGTCTTTCTAAAGGTGGTTCTGCAGGCCATTAGTCCACACAAACAACCTGGATCTGGGTTTTCATAAATCACAAGTGGGGATTATTGGCTTCTTGTCTCAACAGTGACTGATAAGTTTGCATTAAAATAAATAAAAGTGAATTAATGGCTTCATTTTTCAGCCACAAGATTTTAGAACGGTTAAATAGAACTATGATTTGGATATTCTAGCTGCCGTGTTTCATTTATTTGCTTTATTCATTAGGTCTAAAATCAGAAAACTCAAGAAATGGGAAGGACTTTAGCACAGATTCATTTGCAAAGAAGTTAATTTGAATTCTTACAGAACGAGGAAAAGTTGTAAGATGTTTTCATTATTCTTCAGTTATTGATAAACGGGAGAAAGAACTCGTTGAACCCGAAGCGAAGCGATCCTGTTCTCAGTCTCCGAATGTTCCTGTGGATTTCCAGCTGCCGCCATTTAATCCCAACGATCCTCTGGGTGAGAAATTCACACATTTAAAGAAAAAAGAAGGACAGATTGAAATTCATTCAATTGAAATTCATAGTCATGTTTTTTTCCCCTGTTTTTCCAGGTGAGGAATTTGTGGTTCCCAAGTCTGGATTTTTCTGTAACTTGTGCTCCATTTTTTATTTCAATGAAACCACAGCCAAGAAAATCCACTGTAGCAGCCAGAAACATTACGACAACCTGCAGGTACGCACAATCACCTTAATTAAAAAAGACTTATAAATCTAATTATTGGCTAATTTTTGTTTTCCCGTTTTCTTTTTTCTTCTCTCTCAGAAACATTACCAGAAGCTAAAGCTGAAAACTTCATGAACGACTCAAAGCATCCAAGAGTCTTTCTTCTGATTGATCAATTTACAACTCAGTTAATTTTTGTATAAGAAGTGAAACCAGAGACTTTCAGACACACATTTTATGTTTTCATCATGAACCATGATGGTATCAGTCATAACATTTTTCAAATCTTTTTCTTAAATCGTTAAGATTTTTTTTTTTTTGTGCTTTCTTTAGTTTTAGATGCAAACACTGACAGACATATTCTAAAGTTTAAGTGGAAAAAAAGAAACAAACATAGTTCCTTTCCGTTCTGGGAAAGTATGGAAAAGTATTTGGATTATTAATCTTTTTTAGCCCTTTTTTGTAAATGCAACGTCTTTCCTTCTTCTTGCCTTTCTCTCTTATTTTTTTTAGCTTTTTTGTAACCTTCCTGCCTCTGTCGTTTTGTCTTTGGTTCTGCTGTATGTTTGTTTTTTCCTTCCTTTCCCTCCCTGTTCCCTATTTTTTTGTCTTTTTCTTGCATTGTCATCTTCTTTCTTGTTTTTTTCCTTTCTTCTATGCATCCTATTTTCTGTCCATCATTCCCTTCTCCTTCTCCACATCTCCTCCTTCCTGTCTTTTCTTGTTTCCTGGCTTCTGTACTAATTGGTACAGAAGCTACTAGCTAGTAGTAACTAGTAGCTTCTTTGAATCCAGTGCTTGTTTGATGCCTTAACCAACTGGAACCTACTAGCTACTAGTTGGAACTAGAAGTTAGTAACTACTAGTTAGTACCAACTAGCTTCAATCTAGCTGTCTAGTTGCTTCTAGCTAGTAGCTTCAAACTAGAAACTATTACTAGAAGCTAGATGCTACTACTTGCTTCTTGCTAGTAGTAGCTTGTAGCTTCTGCTAGCTACTAGCTAGATGTTTTTCTGAACTCTCTCCTGTTTTTCCAAAATCCTTTCCTTGTTCTTTGCATCCTTTTTTATCTCCTTTAGTTTCTTCACAGGTTCTGTATTTAAACCCTGTTCATTCCAGAAATGTTATCTACAAATTTATGGAGAAGTTTGTTTCACAACTTAAACCCCAAAATAAAGAATTGAAAAATAAGAAAAAATGTAGTTTGGAGTTTTGTGAATGATGTGTTGAAAGCCTGAACAACAGTACTGAACTTAAGCAATTTTAATATTTGATAATGAATTGTGTGTTTATTTTATGAAAGTTATGGTCCCATCCATGTTTTCATAATGACTCATGAAAACCTGCCTGATAAATGACAAGTGTTTTGATCCTGACATAGTTTTGTATCCTTCACTCTTTGTTTGTGATTAAGTTTTGTCTCTTGATAATTCTTTTGGTTTTTATCAGTTTTTATGAAAGCACATTGAAGTAGTTATTGTCGTTTAATGACCTTTAAGTGCCGGCTGATCATTAAAAACAAAGTGAAAACTGCTGAATTAGCTCCTCTGTAAGTCACTGTAATGACTGTGGAGGAAGCCATTAGTGCAAAATTCTAATATTGGGTTTGTTAGTGTTGCATAAAACTCTGACTGTACCTTCAATATGCTTCTACTGTAAAGCATAAAGATGGGAGGTTTGTTCTGCAGGGATGTTTTTCTGTGAAAGTAGCTTGTTGACTGTTTTGCACAGAGCGTTGTATAACAGTAGGCAAATGCAGATTATAATTATTCAAGAAAGCATCTCACGAAAGACCTGAAAATGGCTGTTATGAAACCCATCCAACCTGACTGACCATATCGAACGACATGAGAATAACTCATTACAGGTTTGCCAGGAAGTCGGGGGATTCCCCTTCTGTGTTTACCTAATTTTTATAATGTAGGATTTCTCCACTTTGAATTTTTCAACACTCGTCCCATGTGGAACATTTCCTCATGCAAAGTGGCTTCCTGGATCATTATGTAAATGCTCACCGGATTCCTAAATTCACCTGACTTATTTTTCAGTATTTGTGTAAAGACTCTCACTCTGCCACCATGTTTCTCTTTGTGCTGTCACTGCTGGTCAGCGGTTCACAAGCCTCACATTTTCTTGGCACTATGATGACTTACTACCCAGGGGAAAATCAAACTAATGGATACGTATCAGTAAGTGGGCACTGTTTGTAACGTATGGCTGCCTTTAATGCTGCTTGACCTCTTTGTAACCCACAGGTGATCCTTCGTTACAAACAGAATTTTGTCGGTTGCTCACACAGTGACACCTGGGACTGCAATGGCAACTGTGGGTCTTGGACTCAGACGCTTTCATTAGCCAAAGTGGAGGAAGTTAGCGGTGAATGGTGTCAGACAGAAGGAATCATAATTTGTCAGCTTTCCAACAACGGTGGATTTCAGACGATGTGAGTCCGTTTTATTGACTTACCAAATGTAGTATGACTATTTAAGATCACAGTTGAGTGACTGACTGAGTGTTGAACTTACCTGTATATGTTGCTTTATTACATTTTGGACTTTGAATGTCATAATATACGTTACAGTGGACACCTGTGTATTTGTGGATTCACCTATTCTAAGGGAAATAAGTCCAAATAATTTGAATAAATACAGCATAGAGCTTATCTAAAATATTCAAAATAAAATACAACTTGAGAAGCTGAAATACTTAATGGTCAACGGTGTCACAGCTGTCGCTTCAGGAGCTTCCCATCATCATAGTGTGGATGTTTGCATGAATGGGTGACTGAATGTAGCGTGAAGCACTTTGGGGTTCTCTAGACTTGATTAAATACCTAAAAAATATGGAGCTTCTATCTCTATGTGGTGGAGAACAATCTCTGCACCTGCATCACCCTGTGGCACAGTAGCTGTTCTGCTGCTTAGAGCATCGCTCTGCAGAGGATTATGGGTAGCAGCCTTTCCTCCACCTCGGACCTCTGGGGCCGCTCCTCATCATGAAGGTCTCCACCCAGCCGCTGCCCTCAGGCAGGAGGCTGAGGAGCATCCAGAGCAAAACCACCAGGCTGAGGAACAGTTTCTACCTTCAGCCGCCAGACTGCTGGACTCAAACTGCCCTTAATCAGCTTCATCTTACTATTTTTATTTATTTTTTCCCACTATGGGGTCTTTTTGTGGGCTCTAGTGTCCCTTATATGACAGCAGGCTGACAGGAAAGGGAAAGAGAGAGGGGGGAAGACATGCGGCAAATGTCGCCGGGTCCGGGAATCGAACCCGTGACGGCCGCGTCGAGGACTGAAGGCCTCCAAATGTGGGTCGCGCTATCCACTACGCCACCACAACACACCCAGCTTCATCTTACTTTTTATTAATTTATTTATTTATACACATTTGTAGTACAGAGTCTGTAGGATATTATCACAGATATTACACACACTGGATCACTGGACCTGACCTGCAAGAGCTCAGCCACATCTTCAACACGCATCAATTAAAAGTGAACCTGCGAAAGTAACTTTATGTCCCCGGTTTATCAGCTCCTGGAAATACAAAAAAACCTTTTCTGGTTGAAACACGCACTACATGAAACGATTTGTAAAGTTTGAATACTTCCATGTAAACTTCCACTCCAGATTGGAAGGCGGCGGGTGGTTAAACAACATTGTAAATGGTGTTGGATACTGGAGAGCTGTGGCTGCTGTTGAACTGAGGAACCGGTCCGACATTGGCAAACCCAACACATCACCACAGACCACCATCCTCCCAGCTTTAAGGTAGTTCTGTTAGCATTAGCATCTTTGTCATGTTATAATCAAGACTTCAAACTTCAGGGTTTTATCTGTGTTTATTTAATTAAATACAACTTTTCATACCCCTCTGGGCGTCGTACAACTATAGCTGTAATCCTTTCTTATTTTCTCTCAGAGTTCCAGTAAACTGTCCAAGAACTATTAACTTGTTGACCTTTGACCCTGACGGAGATGAGGTTAAATGCAGATATGGAAAAACAACAGATTCAGAGTGTAACCCCTGCAACCCTCCGTCTGTCCTCAATGTCTCATCAGTAAGTATGAAATATTTGTGTAATTAATAAATCATGCAGTTACTGAAATGTTTTACTGGTGTCTTTAAATCTGGTTTTCTCATCTAAATATATTTAGCACAGCTACAGATTGTTAGGTTGTCATTAATTGTGCTAAATCTACTTCTGCCATCACTAGTTTTATTTCACTTCTGCTTCTGCAGAGTCACATTTGAATCTGTAAATAAACAGTATAAGTGTAATTTATAAGGGTGGACGTAAATGAAATCAGGTATTTAACTTTCTGTCATGTAACTTTGAATATTTTGGTCTCTTTTCTTTTTGCAGTCCTGTTCTCTGACGTTCAGCTCCCCTGTAAGCAGCACCAGTTCTGAACTTCGTTACGCAGTCCAGCTGGTGATGGAAGATTTTCCCAGACAGACCATCACTCTGACTGAAACCAGCGGCTCACAGGAGGTGAAAACTACCAGCGACGCCGTCAGCAAGATACCTTTACAGTTTGCCTTGAAAGGTACGACCCCATATTTAGATCTTCTTCCTCTACAGGTGCAAAAGGGCTTTGTTGATTTAAAAAAAGTCAATTTCTGATCTCTGATTACCTGAATTCTCTCTGTTCATTGCTTTGTCTAAATAAACACACAAATAGCATGAATTTTTATTCTGAACCAAGATATTCAGAAAAATTGGAGTCAAACTGTTGAAATACTGAGATTTTAGAGTCCCAGATTTGGTTTCCAAACTGTCAAAAATATACAGTTTGATCCCAGAATCCTCTACATTGGGCCAGTCTGTGCATATTTATAGCAAAATGTAACAATTATACACTCTACATGGCAGCCAATTTTAAAATGGCAGCCATCTGGGATCTCAGGAGTATCTATGCCACATTTGGTGCTTGTATCACCATTTGAAAGCTTCTACTAAAGTATTATTTTATCTGCTGCACTATTTAATTTCATGTCTGTGTTTCTTGTTCTTTCTAAACCTCTTCAGTGATTCCTGAGGTGCCGTCCTGTACTGAAGGATCCTATGTGGCCAGATTTGTGCCTCCAACCCCAGACAACGGGGCTCAGAAATTCATCCAAGTCAATAAGTTGCTGGAAATCAACATCAGAGCAGAAGCAACTCATTCCAAGTAAGTGAGGGAACCCATATCACAGGTTTCAAAATTTGACCTTTGCTGCAGAGATAGTTTGCTTTAGGAAATTTGAATGGCAAATTACTGACAAACACAAACATTAGAAACGCAAACTATAAACATCGGAACAGAAAATACATTTATTCTGAAGCTTTTTTCAAACAAAAAAAAAAGAAAAGAAATCCTCTTAAAGTGGGCCGGTTATATAAAATTGACCAAGATCTTTTAAAAAGTTCCCACAAAGCTGATTTTGGTGTCTGGAAAATTAGCAGTTTCAAAAACCTTCGGAATGTAACATCGCAAATCAGCAGGGACTACCCGTCACCTAGCAACCAAAACGAAGCCCAGTCCGTTACCTAGCAACCCAAGCTGAGCTACAGCTTATTTTGTTAACTGGTTTTACCGCTGTTTGTGCTGAATAATGGCTGCTGGAAAAGACAAGTGTTTTGTTGTTGACTCACCACCCAGAAACTTCTTGCTACATTCTTGTTGGTTGTGCAGAAGGCTCCACCTCTGCTTTTCAAAGATGTATGGTTGTATAATTGCGCAGCTATTTGCAAGACATTTTCACATGCGGCTGATATTTGCATGACGACAGCCATGTCTGTTTCCTGTTAAAGCGTTACTGGACTCCTGTTCAGCGGGCCTCACGGTGTATCTAAGGGTTCATCCGGATCAGGAAGCTTCACCCTGAGATGGACTCCATCCGCAGGAGAAAGTGGACAGAGCCACCCCGTCTGTTTTGTTGTCGAGACGAGGTTAGTAGTGTTAAAATGTTGGACGTCACACAACTTCAAAATGAACAGAAAAACTCTGAATATGTTAAACAACAACAAAGAGTTACGTGATCATCAACCAGATTCATGAGTTTAAGTAAAATTTTTAGCGATATTGGTCAGTTAAGACAAATAATGGACTCAATTTCAGAAAGAATGAAGAAATTAACATTTTAAACTTTGAAAATCTCTATTTAAAGCCAACTGTTGCTATGAGAAGCTTCAGTTTGGTAGCAATGTGAGGATTCTTCAAGGCTGAATGGTGGATCAACAGGTTAATGATTATCAGATATTGATTTTGGACTGTAGAGTCCAGAACCTAACACCACTTTTCTTCTTTGATTGATTTGATCTTTTTAACTGCGTCATTTTATTGTGCTTTGAATTAAATTCTTAATTTGTCACTGTGTGCTTTGATTTGTCGTATTATTTTTAAGCTTTCTTTGAACTTACCAGCTTCGGCTGGTGCTAAAGTGTCTTGGTTCAAAAACACAATGCTTTTAAAACCCCCCATAAATAATCAGAAATAGCCAAAACTGGACCGTGTGTTTTAATGTACTCTTTTCAATAACAACATTTAGGAATTGGACAGACAGAAATTCATGGTACGGCTCTTGTAGGACCTTGTGAGGCTACATCTGAACATGTGATTTAATCTTCTGTGTTGGTTTATTTCCAGTTTCAACAGAAGTACCTACCACTCCGACCTCCGATGTGTCACTGTGACCGTTGGAAACTGTAAGTTAATTTAGTTTTCCTTTTAAATATTTTGTTGGTTATTTTCCAAAACTGATCAGCTGGAGTTGTACCCATGTTGTCTGAAACAACCACAAAAGATTCAAACAATGTCGACTATAACCAACCAGTCAATCCCCATCGAGCTCCAGCGACGTCAACCGCAGCAACGCCAGTTTCATGATCAACATCCATCCCACCCAAAAACAACAAAAAACTGCACCATGATGTTAACAACCATATGTTGTTACTCAGACCTGTATCATGACACACCACCTGAAAATACTTAAACCTGCCTGTTTTAGCAGTTCACTGAATTTACCTTAATATGCATCAATGCACACAATGGAAACGGCTTCAGCACCTTTTCCTCATGTTCACTGTTGGGGTTCAGCCAATCAGCAGTAAGGAAAATTGTTGCTGATTGGCTGATTTGAACACTAGTAAAGTAGCATTGTAGCTAAGTATTTCAGTTACCAAAACTATGTATTTTTATATTGTAGACTTGCGCTACAAAAATTTTTTACAAAAGGTTGGATTTTCTGCTAATTTAAGTTACTTTAGTTAGTTTACTTTATTCACAACACACATCTGTCTATTCTTTAGTTATTACTGTGAACCTCCGGTATTCACAACGTTTATAAACCTGAGCTGAATGGAGACTTATGACTGCTTATAACTGCCTATTTTTATAGTTTAAACTCCAAATATAGTTTGTCTTATATTAACATACACTGGAAAAATCTTGGCGCTACAGCAGAAGCGAACATCTATGGTCTTCCTGGTTTTCCCTCTTTGGGTGGAGTCAGTGTAAACGAAAGCCGCTCCTGGATTGGCTGCTCTGAACACCAGGCAGTAGAAAGTCAAGCAGCATTTCACTTTTCCAAACCCATGTTGCATTTTCTTTAAAATTTCTTTGATGTGCTCTATGAAAAAAATCCCAGATAAGGCAAATTTTCTGCAAATTATTTGGAGTGAAGTTTCTCAGAAAAATCCAGGTGTCCACTGTAAACCATGAAATTTAAAGTTGAAAGTGTAATAATTCAAGTGATGTAGATAAGTTAAGAATCCACTCCATTCATAACGACCATTAAACTCCCAACAGTATTTAAACCAACTCAACCTTCGCTCTGTCAAACGCAGCTCCTCTAATTACTACGACTCAAACTTCTGTGTTTCCAGATTATGTTGTGGCTCTCAGAGGAAAGATCTCAACTACATTATCACTGGAGAATCATTATGAGGCTCTTGTCAAGCAGGTCGGTAACTTTGTTGATTCTGCTGGTTTTACCAGTTTACTGTCAACTGAAGTCCAGTTTTTCCTTCCTTTGGTTCAACCCAGATTTTTAGTTTGGTTCTTTGGACAAACACTGATAATTTTCTTCTTTATGTGGAACTGATGACACTATTTGTATTTTTTTTTTTTTTTACCAGATAAAGGATGAACTGACTAGACGAGGGCTGCACACAAGCATAAACGTGCTCCTCCGCAGGACGGGTTGATTTAAATCTTCGTATCTATACTTCTGCTGAGTGATGCATTTCCTGACATTGGAATTTATTGCTTTTTGTTACATATTATGTTAATAATCACAAATATTTTAGTTGATATATTTCTGTTGACAACCACTGGAGAAGGATCGAATCTCCTTCCCGACGGTTTAGAAATAATCTGGTATAGACCGTGAATGGATGGACGGGTTGTTGAACAACTTTTTTGTTATCGCAATTATTTGTGTCCGTTTTAGTTTTTATAACTATAAACAACAGAGAATTAGCAGATTATGGCAAGACCGTGATATTAAAACCTGGAAATGAACAGGAAGAAAACACAAACACGTTGATCATGACAAACGGTTTGCTGGTAACTCAAAGATACGAGTCTAGCATGGCAGGAAGAAACGGCTTGTGGAGAAATCCTACGACCGCCAAGACCCGACGCCTCTCCATTTAGGTTGCATGTTGTTCTTCCAGCCCTGCACACCAACTGAACATGCAACAAATGTTGCAAAGTTGGTCTCAAACCCAACTGAGTCTTTGGGACGATCAGGTGTGAAAACTCCCTAACGGATTATTATTAGGGGATTATGGATCCTTTATGCCGGCTGCCATGTTTCTCATGGAAACTCAAGACAACAGAGCTCAGCTTCAACATATGGAAATCAGCAGCTGTGATGCTGATTTCCATAGGAAGTCTGTCTTGTTTACACAATCAAAATTTGCTTAGAAAAACCATCACATAGGGTGAGCTTTAAGGAAGCTGAGGCCCGGAGTTTGACCGGATCTGGTGGTTCATAATTCCCATCCATAGCAATTAAATCTACTTGAGTAACTTCTCTGAAAATATTTCCTTTTAGGAGTATTTTTACTACACTGTACTTTTTACTTTTACTTTAGTAATTTTACTATGAAGTATTTCTACTCTTTATATTTCTGGATTTTCTACCCACTGAATGAAAAACAAAGACACACACCTGCAGGTTTTGTTAAAGTTTTCTAAGTTTTTTTCTTGAAAAAACATTTTCTTTTGTCCGATTTTGTTATTTGTTGAATTATTGTCATTTTGGTCCTTAAAATCCAAGAATGTCCACCTAACTTTATATTTGGTCTATGTGATGATGTTATTTTAAAATATTAATTGATTGATAATTGATCAGTTGATTAGACTTCACTCCAAACATGACATGGTGTAGAAACAGTGAAGATGGTTTCATAAAGCTCTGAAGTTGTTAAAACATCGACACCCAGCTGTTTGTTGATGGCTGAAATTTGCAATTTCAATCAGCAAATATTTTCTTTAACTCTGTTTTCTAGAATTTTTATGTAAAAATGTTTATGTTGCATTGTTTGTTTGTAGGAAATAAAAAAAGCTTCCAAACTTAATCAGTGTTAATGAAAACAGTGAGTGAAAGACACAGTTGGGGGTCTATTTTTTTTTTTTTTAAAGTCCAGTTGCATTAATTGTTCCTTCATTTTCAATGTTCACATCACCGTTTATATAAAAATCTACCACATTGTTATTTAAGCTTCTAGAATAATAAAAGCTGCTGAATGTGACATCATTTTGTTGGCGTTTTATTTTTAACTCTCTTTTCCTTCATGTTGCAGGTTTTGTCTCAACAGCTCGTTTGCATTGTTTGTTTGCATTTATTTGGTTAGTTAAATAATCAAACAAAGTGTGTTATAACACAAATAACCTGGTTAATACATTTAGTATTTATCAGATTTTAGGTTTTTGTTAAATCTGTTTCTATAAATGTACAATTTTCTGAAACATGGTGAATCACTAAATGTTGTGTAATGGTTATTATTATTATTAAAAACCAACACAAAGTGTCAGTTTTTGCATTTATCCCAAATATAACAATGTTACTAAATTGTCATTCAGACATGAATTTGTGTTCATAGCTGGATTGAAAGTCTCTTTCTTTTTATCGTGTATTGTGTTTTTTGACCAAAGGCAAATTTCCACATGTTTGTGACCAACAAAGATTAATATTGTTATGATTATTAATGTTTATAATTTTTCAGATAGAAAATCACAGATTTCTTGCATGATAATCATGTTAAATGTGAATATTTGGTCCTCATTCATGTTAAAACTCAGTTGACGTCAGTAGAAACTGAGAGGAGGTGGATGAGAGGAGAGGCTGTTCCCGTGGGACTATAAAACCTCCTCAGTTTTCCTGTAGAGTCAGATTGCTGCAACATGTTGCTCTCTGTGTTGCTGCTGCTGCTGGTCAGTGATGCTCAAGCCTCTCATTATCGAGGCACTATGATGACTTACTACCCAGCAGAAACTAACTCAGACGGATCCACCTCTGTAAGTACAAACTATTTATACATTTCTCTATTTTTAAGTGTTTTAAAACTTGATCTCTTCTTAAAAACCAACAGGTGATCCTTCGCTTTAGGTTTAACTACCAAACCTGCAGTGATGGTTCTTATGCTTGTACTGGAAACTGTGGTGTTGAAAGTACGGTTCTTGTAAATACCAAGATTGAGGAAGTGAGTGGTTCTTGGTGTCAGAGTGAAAAAATCACAACTCGGCTGCTTCCCAACAACTCTCCATTGCAGCTTGTGTGAGTCCACATTTAAATGTTTAAATCAATGTTTGGCTGTTTAAATCAGGGGTGTCCAAAGTTCGGCCCGGGGGCCATTTGTGGCCATTGGACTGATTTTGTCCGGCCCCCAGCTGCAATTTCAAAATTATACAAATTTGGCCAGAAGGAGATCCAAAAGGAGATTTTTAATGTGTAATCAGTAAAAATTGTTACCAACATGATTTTCTTACAAAGTACAACACAAAGTATCCGTCTGTTTATAACTAAGTTTAAGCAAAAGGCAATACTAAGTTTATACAGAGACTTGGACTGAAAATTTGACTTTACTGCACCCAAGTCAGCTTTTACTCTTTCTTAAACGTGACTAAATATAGTTAATATTTTTGAAAGACAGAGGCCCAAATCCTGTTCTTATAGTAGTAAATAGGAACTTGTGCAAAAAACTCAAATAATCTTAACATTTACTAAAAAAAACCAAAACTTTTTTTGGATTAATATCAAAAATGTTTTACAAGATCCTTGGTAATTTCTGAATTTCAAATGAAAAATGTTATTTTGAAAACTTTCCTCGAAATTTTCTGAGATTAATCACAAAATTGATGAGTTTTTGGTGGAAATTTACTCATTTTTTTCCCGTCTGCAACGACCATAATAAACTGTCATAAAAATCGCTATCAAGTTTTGGATCTAGAATAAATATCAAACGACTTTAATTTCTTGATTTTAGGTGCCTACAACTTTGGCCCACTTGGCAAAAGTTTGGTCCCCCTGGTTTAAATCATCAGTATGAGGAGAAACTAGAAACTCAGAAGCTTTATTAGCTCAACTAAATGCCAAATCTTTAAGATAGTTTATTGAAGTTGAATAAACTTTCTTGTTAAAACCTATAACAAATGTTGATTACAGGTTTTCCAGTAATTCATGGTTTACTAATTTAAATGGGATTGGAGACTGGAGAGCGGTGACCGACGTTGAGTTGAGGCGGCGATCCGACACCAAAAAACCAAATTCATCACCACAAACCACCGTGGTTCCCGCACTGAGGTAATTCTGCTGGTTTATAAATCAATTCTTCTTCTAGTAAATGGTAGCATATTATGAGAAGCTGTGTAATTACTTATCAATAATTTAAATTTGATACACAAAACTCATTTCAATGAATGAAAATAATAAATTTCGTCATAATTCTTTTATTTATTTGTGTTAGTTTATCTGTCAGAGGAAGGTGTTGTGACAAAAAGCAAATGTTAATATTTTCTTACAAAACACAAATTGTTTAAGTTTTAAAACATTTTAGTTTTTTTAATGAATTTAACTTAAACAGATTCAGATTCAATCCATTAAAATGTGTTTAGAATAGAACCATAATAGTGAAATAAATGTGTTAAAAAGGTTTTAGGGATTTGAACCCAGAACCTTCTTACGTCATTACAAAAGTGCTACAATTTAAACTTATCAGATTAAAGTTAATTTAATATGTTTTTTTATATAATTACAGTGGGCTCGGTTTGATCAGGGAATCAGATCTTCAAATATGTTTTTGATATGATGACAGTAAATAAAAGCAGACATGTTTACATTAATTAATGTCTTCATGATTCTGTTCCATTAGGGTACCATCAAACTGTGGAGTAAATATTCCCCTGTTGGCCTTTGACCCCGATGGAGACCAGGTTCAGTGCAGATATGCTAGCCTTTCTTTAACAGAATGTGCATCGCCCTGCACACCTCCACCTGTTCTCAGCCTCTCCTCTGTAAGTAACAAAAATTTATTTCATTTTTCTAACAATGGATTTCCTGTTTGGTTATTTTTCCCTGAAGGCAGACTTTCCAGTTAGCAGTCATATCCTGAACATCTCTGCTATTCCTTCTTCAGACTGATCTTAAAATTGTGCAAATTGGAATTGCGGAAATAAATACACTGAATGGAAACATTTTACAAGTATACCTCGCGGTCTCTCGTTTTTATTTTCTTTTGAAATCTGTGCTATATTTTGATCTTTAGGAAGGATTTTCACTCTCAGCATGTATTTAAACTTCTCTTTCATTTACTTCAGCGCAACTCACAGTTTTTAAAGTCTGTAGCTTTCTGTGTAGTTCTAAATCTGCTCCTCTGTCGCGTCTTTTCGGGTCTGCTACTGCCTCTAGTGGCGTGGGGTGGTAACACAACTAACAAATACTAAATCAGAATACCACAAAGTCTTTATTATTTACGATTAATTCTGGCATTACTGGCACAGTAAAAGAGTCTCTAATAAAACACCATGTTTTTTTCATTTCCTTACGGATGTAGAGCTAAAGACCAGAAAGCGGTTCCAGTTTCACTCAGTGATTAGCCACCTGTTCAAACTATGGCTAATTTTAAATACCTTGGCTCATTCCTGGACCGTCAGCTCAACTTTCCAGTAATTGCATGTCTTTGTTTAAACCTTTAAGTCCTAAACTGAGCGCCGGCGATCAAGCCAAATTTGCAGTACCGTAATTCTGCCACACTGCGCACTATATGAACAATTCCAATGGTTTCTGAAAAGGGGAGACTTTGCGCTTTCCAGCCAATATCGAGTTATTACGGTAATTTTACCACCACTGTAGCAGGGAATAAAATGAAGGGGCACTCTACGGTAAATTGTGAAAATAGAAGATAACATTTTAGTCTCTAAATTGTTCACATCAGTGGCATACAGTGCTTATGTTAACAGCTGACTTTGGATAGTAAAAGTAAGACTATAATGCCCAATCAGAAATCAATATGGTTATTTTAACACATAATCTAAGTTATTAAACTGACACCTTGTGTTAATGTTGTGGTTTTCCTGTGTTTTTGCAGAACTGCATCCTGACATTCAGAGCAACTTCCAGCAGTGATGAAGGCTGGTACGTCGTCCAGATGGTGATGGAGGATTTTCCCCGACAACCTGTCACTCTGACTCAGACTGACGGGTCACAGGTCGTAAAAACTACCAGCGATGCCATCAGCAAGATACCGATCCAGTTCCCCTTTCAAGGTAAAGCTAGTCAACTGATCACCTGGTTACCAGAGTAACAAAGATGAAGAGCAAAATTGACATTAAATTGATTCATGTAAGGTGTTTAGATGTTAATTATTTCCTAAAGATAAAAAAATAACAACAGTAGGGTTCTTAAATTAAAAATAATAAATAAGACGAATTAAGAAATAAAATGTTATTACCAGAGTGTTTTTTCTTAATAAGAGTATGTCCATAAAGTGAACAATATCTGTGCTCAGTACTCAGGTCAGACTGATGTGGCATGAATTACTGCATTTGTTGTGGCCTCTAAAGTCGTCCTGCAGGCAATAACCACACCGTCTGCTACTCATGTGTCAAACTCCAGGTCTGGGGGCCAATTACAAATTACATTAAATAAATCACAAATAAGTCACAAATCTGCAAAATTCACATAAAATTCACACAAAATCAACACAAAATCAACACAAAATCAACAGATCTCCACATTTTTTCTGACCCTAACTGTAATTATTTTTCTCAAAATTGGCCAAAAATATTACTTGATGTCAAGTTATGATCCATGACCTACATGGCGATTAATAAAAAGTCACATTTAACATCAAATATTAGGGCAAATATTGTAAAAAGTTCTTACAAATATTTCTAAATTGACACCACAAAATCTGTGATTTTATTTGAGAAAAACAAAAAAAACAAAAAACAAAAGCAATCATGAAATCCTGTATGGACTGACCAGTGTGAATAGATGTTATATTATATTATCAGAATATAATATAATATCTTATAATATCATTTTAAGAAATGCTCATTGAATGCTGAAACAAATGTATATTTATTGATATTTTAACAGTTTAATGGGTTTTATCAATACATTCTCCCCCTTTAAAAACATTAAAAAGATTTTTGATGCGGCCCAAAATGAAACTGAGTTCAAAATCCCGGTTATACAAATAAACTCGATTGATTGATTGATTGAATGATTGATTGCAGTTGGAGTCGGAGCTTCAAGATCCACCAAACACAAAAACTTTGTCTGTTTTCCACTGATGTCGAAAAAACTGAATTTTCCAATTGCAAAGAAAAACGATTAAAATCAAACGTAAATAAGTTTGTTCACTCGATAAGTCGTCAAAAATAAACGTCCTCCTCCTACTACTTCCTGTCATTGATCACATGACTCGAGTAATTTGATTTCCTTTGTAATTCTGATAAAACCATAAAATTACTTCTTTTAAAAATAAAAAACGGGAGTTTTTTCGTGATTGCCGTGCTTCCAGTAAGTGAATTTATTTTTGCAATTTGAATTCGCTCAGTTTTAAGGTCAGTGGAAACTCTGATGTCCTTTATGATGGTGTGTTCAACAGGAACCAGGATGGGTTGAAACATGAAACCAGAACAAAAAAAATCATGATTTCAGAACTGATTTTATGTTTTGAGTTCAGGATGTCTGACGTTGTTTCTGTCCGGATGTTTTCAGTGGATCCTGCAGTATCTTCCTGTACAGAAGGATTTTATCGGCCGAGATTTGTGAGTCCAACTCCAGAACAAGGAGCTCAGCTTTCCGTTCTCCCCAATCAGGTCGTGGCGATCAACATACAAGCAGAGGCGACTCATTCTGCGTAAGGAAATGCAAAACACATGAAAAACAGATTCAGCAGAAAGAAAACTAAAGGTGGTGCCCTCATGTGTTCCTTTATTTGAATCAGGTTACATTTGAGTTAAGCTGGAATTGGACTGAATCTTTTGTCCTGGAGAAAATATTTACAGATATCATGTGAAACAAATGTTGAAAAAATAATTTCTGTTCTGATAGTTTCAGTTTTCTTGAAGAGTCTAATGGAATTGATCCACTTTTTAAATTATATTTTTAAAAACCATTAAAATGTTCAAGAAACTGAAGCTGATTTGTAGATCACATTTGAAACATTTCTGCATATTTTCTCATCGATAAAGGATCTTTGAGCTGCTGTTCAGTGGGCCGAACAACGTGGTCAAGATTTCATCAGGATCAGGAAGTTTCACTCTGACGTGGAAACCATCTGCAAGTGATGAAGGACAGAGTCACCCCATCTGTTTTGTTGTCCAAACAAGGTCAGTATTCGGTCATTATTACCAAAAAATGTATAGAAGAAATGAAGAACTACTGTGTTCCCTGCTGGTAAGGATGGATAAAATAAATAAACTTTTAAAGAGGCGTTTGTCAAATCAGGTTAAGTTTATGTATATTATTTCTATGAGGTGCTGTTTGTAAAGTTATACAGTAAAAAAATAACAGCAGGTTTTGATTTATTTGGTCTGTCAAAGAGAAAAATATGTGGGTTTTCTTGAGATCCAGACAAAATGTTTTATTCACAGGCTAAATATTTAGTTTGCAAAATATATATTTAGCTCTCACATTAAATATTTAGCCAGAAAGCTAACTATTTAGTTTGCAGACTTACTATTTAGCTAGGATGCTAAATATGTGGCTTGCAAATTTAAAATGTAACTACTAAACTAAATATTTATGCTGCTGGAAATAGGCACCAGCACACCTAGTGAACCATCTAGTGATAAGCATGTAAGATGTGGATGGATGGACTTACTGTATAGTTTTCAAATTATGTTAAAAACTAAATATTTATTTTCCAAAGTAAATGTTTAAAAATCTACCTCCACAGTGTCAGCACTTCTGTTTTTCAGTCTGCTCTTCGATGTGTTGTTGTGAATGTTAAATCTAAAGGTAAGTCTAATTTTATACATTTTCTCTTGTTTACATTTATTTATCTTTTTTCTCGTAACCTGATCGTGTTTCTGCGATTCTGCTGTTTTATTCACAGAACCACCTGTGACTTATATTCATGTCCTAAGAATGAAGATCTCAACCACGCTCTCAATAAAGGACAATAGAAATGCCATCCAAGATTCAGTCAGTAACTATGTTGATAATAATGTCAAAACGTAGCAGTTTAATTCAACCAGTTTAGATTTTTATCTATTTTAAATCAGCTGCACTGGTTTTGATTGCATCCTAACTAAAATCTGCACTTTCTTTTCCAGATAAAAGAAGAACTGATAACGAACCGAGGCTTTCCGCCATTCATAACGGTGCGCCTGCTGAGCGACGGGTCAGTGGTAACAACACAGTAGGCGCCCTCTAGTGGCCAACTTTGAGAACGAACCATTCGTGGAAAAGCGCTGGACACGGAGCCGCTTTATCTGGACATTTTACAACCTGTTATTGACATTAAACCCGAACTTCAGCGGCTTCAAACAATATATGTACAATTTAATATATTTTAACTCATCGGCTTTCACAATCTACTATTAATTTTTTTCCTCAGATGTTCTCTCACTTTTAAGTAATTCTTGGATCTCTGTAAAGAAATATTTTTTGTCGTCTACTGGGCTTAAACGGAAAAAGTGCTTCTCATTTTTTAAAACTTGTAAGAAATATAATTAGACTTTTTTTTGCTGAACTTATTTTTAGAATATGTTTTCATTTTGTACAAAGGAGTATAAGGGGATAAAAAAACAAATGTATGTCAAAGTCATAGTATTGTGAGAATAAAGTGGTAATAACATGAGAATAGAGTGGTAATAGTATGAATATATATAATTTCGTCTTAATTTTATTTATAATTTTTTTAAAGCATGGCCCTACAACTCTGTTGTAGTTTTGAAAAGTTTTAACATAAAAATTAATCATGTTCATTAAAATAAAATGTGTTTTCAGTCATTTTGAAGAAAGATGCACCAATAAAATCCTTGAGATAAGAAACAATCTGCATCTGTCTGAAGTTGTTATAAATCAGATTAATTATCTGGTCTGATGTTTTCAATGGGTGACAGCAAGTCACTCTGTTGATTTTATTTACTAAATATTAACAATAAATAAAGACAAACTGAAAAAACACCTAAATACTAAATATGTTTCAATAATTCAACACATCTGTCAGGTTTTTCTCTAGAGCTGAGGAGCATAGATGTGACATTTGTTGTGTTTATGTTGTTTTTTGTCTAATTTAGAATAAATTTAATGCAGAATTAAAAACATTGGTTGCCTTCAGTGCATAATTCTTCTCCAGAAATTTACTTGACTTCCTTTGGCATTTGCTTTGATAATTTTTACTGAACTGCTCTGCAGTTTTGGTAAAATTATTTCAACCTTTAACTGTTTGTGATTTGATTGCAGGACCAATAAACCGACAGAGTTTTTATCTACTTTCTGTACAGTATCAATAGTTTAGATTTTCCTGCTTTATTTGTTTGTTTTCTTTTTAACGATTAAAAAACCCCAGAAGAAAATGGTTAAAGTCATCTGTTATGCACTGACACAGGTTTACCAGCAGGTGGCAGTAAGCCCAGGAAATGACTATTGTGGCCCTTTACAGTTGTAACTTGGGACAAGACGTCATCATTCACCACCTTGACCTTCCAGAGACATTTCAGTGGAGCAAAAATATTTTAAAAATGTTTATATTGATGCTGCAAATACATAAATATGTTGTTGTTTATCAAGTTTTATTTCCCCTAAAGTTTATAATATTTTCACAAACACTAAAGGTTAACCAGAAACAGAATTGGGCAGCAACTAATTACTTTTCTACTTGAGTAACTTGGACAAAATGTACTTTTAGGAGTATTTTTACTACACCGTACTATTTATTTTTACCTGAGTAACGTTACTTTAAAGTACTGCTGCACTTGTACAATATTTGAGAAATAATTTTCACTACTGAACAAAAATAACCACAATGAATAGATAAAGGTTCAATATGTAACTTTTACATATTTTTTTCTTTTGCTAAATTGTTGGAATTGTCACCATGTTGTTAAAGTATAATATGAGACAAATAACCTGTGAAAAAATTTTGCTCCTCATTTTTCCTCAAAGTGCTAACTAGAAACAACCAATGAGAGCGCGGAGGCGGGTCTTGATGCTGTTAATCCAGTTTGTGCGCCGCTCCACCTCTTCTCCCCATCGCTCTCTTCTTCCTGATAACAGTCAGCTAGTAATGCTAAGGCTAGTTAGCAAAGCTACAGATGGCAGCGGATAAACAGTTTGCTGTTCCTAACAACGATGCAAATCAGCATCAGAGCAGAGGCAAACTTTGAATAGGACAAAAATAAATGTATCAAAAATAGGCAATGGCAAACATTAGATGGTGTTTGTTGGTTTTTATGGTTTCCTGTGAAACGGCCTCATCTCCACATATTTACATAAAACCTGATAACTCAGATGTGGATGTAAAAGAAAAATATCAAAGTTGAAATATATTTAAAGCAAAATATATTTAAAGTAACTTTAAAGTTATTAAAATGTCAGAATTTGAGGTGCTGTTGAAGGAAAACAGATTTATCTCATAATCATTTACCTGTGTTCAGGTGTTCGAACCCTGAACGCAGGTATCTAACTCAAATCAATTTCAGTGTTTGAAAAAAAAAACCCCAGTGATGAATTAATGTTCCATCCATCCATTTTCTGTTCACCCTTGTCCCCTAATGGGGTCCGGAGGGTTGCTGGTTCCACTCCAGCTGCGTCCCGGGCGAGAGGCGGGTTCACCCTGGACAGGTCGCCAGTCTGTTGCAGGGCAACACAGAGACATACAAGACAAACAACCATTCACACACACACTCACACCTAGGGAGAATTTAGAGAAACCAATGAACCTGACAGTCATGTTTTTGGACTGTGGGAGGAAGCTGGAGAACCCGGAGAGAACCCACCATGCACAGGGAGAACATGCAAACTGCATGCAGAAAGACCCCGGACTGGGAATCGAACCCAGGACCTTCTTGCTGCAAGGCAACAGCTCTACCAACTGCGCCACTGTGCAGCCCATGAATTAATGTTTATTAAAAAAAATTATTTTAGTTTATTTTCACATGGAAACATAGAAATGTATTGCATTTTTTAAAATTGTAAAATAGATACAAACAAGTAATTTAAAGCTGGATAAATTTCTCAAATATAAACGTAAAAAATAATCCCATATTTTTAGACACAGTAATACAAAAGCCTCTTCTTTCATAACGTCGTAAACATTCAAACATTATTCAAATTTACAACATTGGGACTCCATCTGCATGGCCAGGATTCTTTTTCCTGCTCGGTTTTTACTGTTGCAGTTAGTTATGTAAAAAAGCCTAAACAAAACACATTCATGTTAAAACTCAGTTGACGCCAGTAGAAACTGAGAGGAGGTGGATGGGAGGAGAGGCTGTTCCTGTGGGACTATAAAACCTCCTCAGTTTTCCTGTAGAGTCAGATTGCTGCAACATGTTGCTCTCTGTGTTGCTGCTGCTGCTGGTCAGTGATGCTCAAGCCTCTCATTATCAAGGCACTATGATGACTTATTACCCAGCAGAAATTAACTCAGACGGATCCATCTCTGTAAGTACAAATTATTTATACATTCCTCTATTTTTAAGTGTTTTAAAACTTGATCTCACTGCTTAAAAACCAACAGGTGATCCTTCGTGTTAAGTTTAACTTCCATTCTTGCCAAGATGGTACACTTACCTGCACATTTGGAAACTGTGGTGTTGAAAGTACGGTTCTTGTAAATACCAAGATTGAGGAAGTGAGTGGTTCTTGGTGTCAGAGCGAAAAAATCACAACTCAGCTGCTTCCCAACAACTCTCCATTTTGGATTGCGTGAGTCCACATTTAAATGTTTAAATCAATGTTTGGCTGTTTAAATAATCAATGTGAGCAAAATTACACTGTTAGAAATTATTATGCAAATTTGATTTAAGTGTCATAAAGATTACATTTTTTGTTGTGCTATTAAATGTATAGATGGTTTTGTGTGTCAGGGTTCTTTGAATCACTATAATTAATTTCAGAGAGCTGGTTGATTAGTTTGATTAGATTAGCTCAATTAAAGGTAATCTACTTAAGAAGGATGTTCCACATTATTAAGCAGGCCACAGGTTTCAAGCTATATTTCAAGCACACCTTAGTCCTAAATCTGACCCCTGACCCCAAAACAGCGTTTCCCCTTGTGGGGACCAGGCTTCAGTCCCCACAAGGAGCAGTGGGTCCCCACAATGTAGTGTCAGGAAAATGGTCCCCACAAGGTATTAGAAACACACACACACACACACACACACACACACACACACACACACACACGCCCACACACACACGCACACACACACACACACACACACACGCCCACACACACACACACACACACACACACACACACACACACACACACACACACACAGAGTTATTAATCTTCATTAGTCAATACACAATATTTTCCTTGTTTTTTGTTTGTTTCTTTATTTTGTGTTTCTCCACTCATGTACCTCATCATGTATCTTGTACTCTGCTGTAAAATAAATTTCTATATTTAAAAAAAAAAAAGAAAGTAGTTAGTAAATTATAACATTACGAACTTTCTTTATCGCATGTTTCATCGTTGACTGGAAAGTTTGGTGATTTATTGAGGCGGATCTGAAATTACAAGAGACGGTTTTGTCTCCGTCTGAAAACCTTTTCTGCTCGTCCAATCCAGGTTTACTGGTGGAGATTGGTTAGGTAATCGTCAAAACATTAGATCCTGGAGAGCAGTGACTGGTGTTGAACTGAGGACCCGATCCGACACCAACAAACCCAACTCATCACCACAAACCACCATCTTTTCAACTCTGAGGTGATTCTGCTGCCTGGATCTGGATCACAAGTTATGAAATTCATGAAAAGAAAATGATAAACTTTAATTAGTGAAATCTATATTTAGATCAGTTATCTGTCGGCAGCAGGCTGGACATTGGATGAATATTCTGAGTTATAAGGAGTAAAATCAGACGTTTTCATTTGAAAAGCGTTTTGGAAAAAGTAAACTGGTTTTAATTTTAAGTTTTAAGTTATTTTGCAAGACTTAACTGTGAAACAATTGTGAGCAGAAGTTTCAGTAAAGAGATTTTAGTTAATGTTATTTTTAATCAAGCTGGGATATGAAACCTTCATATTTAAATTTAAAATATTTTATTGATCCCAGAGAGAAATTAACTGTTGCTGTAACTCATATTATCAATTTGTGCAGCTGGACAGCAGGGCTACAATCCAAACATTTACTTACTAAATATTTTTTTATTCTTACAATTAATTAATATATCAGCAAAGGAGGAAAAATGCCTCAACATATAGGAGCCAATGAGGAATAAAAAAAAAAAAATAAGTTATAAGATTAATCAAGAAAAAAGAGCAAAACATCAATAATGGGACAAGAAATGAAAACAGCCACGTTCCACAGTAATGGATGTATGTTTTCTCCCTCAGAGTTCCTTCAAATTGTCAGAGAAATATTAGCCTGTTGGCCTTTGACCCCGATGGAGACGAGGTTAAATGCAGATATGCCAACATTTCCTTGTCAGAGTGCGAGACTCCCTGTACACCTCCATCTGTTCTCAGCCTCTCACCTGTAAGTAACAAGATTTATTCCTACAACACATTCAGTTCAAAATGCTACATGAGCAACACTTAACAAAAAATTACAACAATAATATACGCATTAAATAAAAGTCCTTTTGCTGGTACGGATTCTGTATTTAGCAGAGCCAGTTTAAGCAATCCTCATGGCAATCCTCTTCAAAAATGTCAGCTTTCCCATTTTTGGTTACTTTGTCCCTAGAATAATTTGGGGTGATATACACAGCTAAAATACTAAAAACGAATGTTGCGTTCACACAAAACACAGTTTGAGCATCAGGTGCCTTTACTATACATTCACAGTCTATGTGGAGGCGCGTCGAGGGCCCGTCACGACCCGTTTCACACGTCTAGCGCATCTAAGGCGTCCGACAAATAGCATGCAAAGGAAAACAACGGCTAGAGCGGTTGCATTTGATGCACCTCCACATAGACTTTGAATGTAAACCAGAGACGCGAAACTCGCTTGGTGAGAACGCAGCATCGTCTGTATTCAAAGTGCTCACGTGTCAAACTTGAGGCATCGGACGCATTTTGTCAACCCACCGTGAGATTTATTTAAATACAAAATGCAGTGTGCTAATCCTAGCTTCCCTTTGGATTATTTTAATTTTCCTGATTTTGCAGACCTGCATCCTGTCATTCAGAGCAGCTTCCAGCAGTGATGAAGGCTGGTACGCCGTCCAGATGGTGATGGAGGATTTTCCCCGACAACCCGTCACTCTGACTCAGACTAACGGGTCACAGGAAGTGAAAACTACCAACGATCCAATCAGCAAGATTCCTGTCCAGTTTGCTTTTCAAGGTACAGTCAACTGATCACCTGGTTACCATAGTAACAACAACTAAGAGCAAAATTACAGCGAATAATTTCAGGTGTGTTGATTGTGTTCAGCAGCCCAGCTGGGAATCTCACAACTTAAAGTTTAAAAGGAGATAAAATCAACCATCCGTCCGACTGACTGACCTGCAATAAAATTCCTTTTTCATTGATCCTAATTTATATTCTTTAAACTTTAGTTATCACAGTAAAGACATAAACATTTTAAATATCTAACATTGTGTAATGAATTTAGTAAAAACAGGAGTTCCACTTGTTGAATGGGATTACTGAAATAAATAATTGTAAAAATGTGCTGATGTGATGTGATGTAATACATTATCACAGGAAGTTTCGTCTTCTAAACACGTTTCTGCAGGATAATTTGAGCCGTAGACATAATTTACACACAAGCTGCATTGATGTTTTCAGTTCAGACTGAGGTTGTTTCTCTCTTGCTGTGTTCCAGTGGATCCTGCTGCTCTTTCCTGCACAGACGGCGTTTATCTGCCCAGATTTGTGTCTCCAACTCCAGAACATGGAGCTCGGTTCTACAGCCCAGTCAATCAGACTCTGGAGATCAAGATCAGAGCAGAAGCAGCTCAGTCTAAGTAAGGAAACGCAAAACACATGAACCAAATATGATAAATAAAGCAAATAAGGGTTACTTATTTCAAGAGTAATAAGATAAAAGACTAGACTAAAATCACTTGGTGAGATTTTGTGTTTTTGCAGTGTAAACATCACATAATAAACTTGTTTTATAATCGATAAAGCATCGATGGGGTCCTGTTCAGCGGGCCGTACAACGTGGTCAAGAATTCGTCTGGATCAGGGAACTTCACCCTGAAGTGGACGCCATCTTTAAGGGAAAATGGGCAGAGCCACCCCATCTGTTTCATTGTCCAAGCAAGGCCAGTATTTCCACATTCATAGTGATGATAATAAACATGAAAGTTTGTTAAAAAATCATCTGAACAGTCCAACACCGTAATAAGATTACTCAAGTAAAAGTATTTAGTAAAATTTCTCCTAAAAGTAATTTTTTTCCAAAAAGGTTTCTTAAGTAAATGTAACTAGTTGCTACCCAACTCTGTATTTAACACATTAAATGTCTTTTTGCACTGAATTATCTCCACAGTGTCTCCAGTTCTACCTACCAGTCTGAGCTTCGCTGTGTTATTGTGACGGTTGAAAAAGGTGAGAGTTCATTAATTTATTCTTACTTTAAAAAAAAAAAATTATTTCATAAACTTATGATATTTCTATCAACTTCAACTGTTGTTGCAATGACTGTCCATTTGACAGTCTACAAATGACAGTCAACTACAAGTTCTCCCAAAAACATGTTAGTCTTACTAACTGTAAGTAGTAAGACGGAAACAGGAGTGAAGGTAACAGGAAGTAATTCTTTACTCCATGTTGATCTCTAGTTCTTCCAGCTCATCTTATGGTTGTGAAGCTGAAGATCTCCACTACACTGTCACTGAAAGACAAACGAGACGAAATCGAGAAAGCGGTCAGTGATGTCCTGGATTTTAACCCAAATCATCACAAACTGAGTTTAACTCAAACTAATTTATCCCGAATATCATTTCATAACTTAAATCAATATTTAAAGTAAGAATCAACAGCCATGCAAGACTTTTTCCTACAAATATAAACCAGCTTAAAAATGGTTCAAAAAGAAAATATGGTGTATTGGATGGGCCTATTTTTGGTATTAAAAATGCATTAATAATTGTACATTTTAGGATGAGAATGTGAGGTTTAAATAACATTCAATGAGGGAATAATTGAAGAGTTTATCTGGTGAGGGAAAACTTAAATGTTTGTAACAAATATCAGACGGACAGTATAATGGAACGTTTTATAATTAGCATTTTATAAATTCACCCTTTTGGTGCTTTAGAGATCATGTGTCTGCATGATCTCATCATGATTTTGGTCAAGCTGCTCTCAGATAGACGTCTACAGTGTCATTTAACAGCAGCAGCTCCTTGATCCTGGAGATGATCTAAGTGTTTCTTCCCCAACGTAGAAGATATCTGCCCTCTTTAGCATCACAGAATAACGTCCATGAAAGAACAACCTCCTTTTCTTAACAACAGGCCATCTGTGTTGGGCTCCACAGAATCCCTGGTTCATAACAATCAGGGATTCACACCTATAGTCCAATCAAGTCTCTCTTCTCTGACCAGAACCTATAAAAAGAAGTCGGATCCACTGTTGGTCAGAGCAGACTAAACAGACTCCTACGACTCTGTATTTCTGTTCTCACCTTGCAAGGTTTTAATAAACTTCTTATTTCTTCTCATTCAGATTCTTTTTAAAGTATTTTCTTCCATGACAGCAGGAAGTCATGAGATCTCCTATCTGCTTCTTTTCGAACAAATGATATAAAATTGCATGTCAATCAGCTTAATAATTTGTTTTATCATGATTTTTTCCCCTGTTTTTATCTGTTTGCAATAAATAAAGCAGCGGTGTCCAAAGTGTGGGGCGTGGGCCAATTTTGGCCCTCGATTGCAACTCCAACTTGTTTTTCCAGCTCCAGTTTGCAGATTGATGCAGTTAAAAAAAAAATTCACAGCAAAAAAATTAAAAAAAAGATACAAAATAAAGTCTCTTAAATATGTAAGAACTCGTTTAATTAAATTTTATACTAAACAGAACCACAAAAATTCAGTGGCTTTTACACAAAAGCAAATTTATTTTAGTAAACTTCACTAAATAAAGTAAAGGTTTGTAAAGAATAAGTGACCCAGATCAAAAACACAAAAAAATCCAAAGATAATAGAAAAACTATCAACATTTAATATATAGTTTGTAGATTTTTTAAATTAGATTTTAAAAACTACAAAATCTAGATCGCTAGATCTTCTATTTTGTATCTACAATAATTTAAAGTTCCTCTTCTCCATAAATCTTTATTTTATTAAAATATTGTGTTGTGATAGTTAAATTAAACACATTTTTAATTAGAAGATTTTAAATGGCTGTATCTAACAGGTTTCCTGTTTTCTTCTGCAGATTAAAGGTAATCTGGTTGCAGGAGGGCTGCCTGCAGACATAAAGGTTCACCTGCGCAGCTTCGGTCCAGCTAATAAAACATCCGCCCCCTAGTGGCCAAATAGGAGAATGAATCTGATCCCTGCAGGAAATATGATTTCATCTGTTTTTACTTCTTGTATATTTTAAATAGCTACTTCAGGGAGTTATGGTTGCTTTCAGTAAATTTAGTTTGTATCAATAGTTTTTTTAAATTATAAAATAGGGAAACTTTCACAAATTATTATTTTATGTTATCAATATAAAGTAAACCAATGTAAATAAGGTCAATATTTGGCATCAAGTTTTTATTAAAGCGGATATTTACCGAGGGATTTCTGCTCTGTGTTCATGTGTAGCATTTGTATCTCTGGGATTTTTATTCAGTTTAATATCTTAAATGCACTGTAAAACATTTGAGCCGCATTTAGTTGTGTCTACTATCTTCTACTGTTTCAGTCAAATAAATTTAGCCAGTTTTAGATTTTCAACCTAAATGTGAGTTTGTGAAAGATAAACTTACAGAAGTATAAGTTGTGTTACTTTTTTATTAATTTTGTCAAACCTCCAAAAGTTGAATAAAGTGAAGTTTTTAGGTTAGCACTTAAAAAATCTGAAAGAAGAAAAAACAAGAGTGGGAACTATTTCCCAGAATGCTTAGCGGGATGTTTCTGTATCCTGAGGTGGAAGTGCGTTACATTGATCTGACTCTTGTGTTTTATTAAGACAAATGTTTATTTTAATGTCCTTTCACACTAAATGTTTCTGAATTCATTTTGATGTTTAATAAAATTAATTATCAGATCAGAAATTTTATTCAGGCAATTTGAAACAAGAATTAAAATTATTCCTAGTAGTTATTATAACTTGATATTGTGAGTAAGATAAAAGAGGAATGTGGCTCTTTAACCAGCTGAGTGCAGGTTTTGTCCTGCATGTTGTAAAATAACTGGTTTAAATTTCAGCATTAAGTAAAAACTCACAATTCAAGATTAATGAACTTAAAAATCAATGTTTAGACAACTTGTCTCTTGTTGTTAAATCAACTTAATGAACTTTAATCTGAGTTAGAACCAAAACTATTTTCTTGTTGACTTAAGTTGCACTTTCAAGGCAGCAGGTGGATTTAAATTTTTAAGCTCAACCACCTTCCAATGTTTTACAGTGTAGTTGAGTAAATATTGACTTTCTGCAATTTAATAAATACTTAAAAAAATGAAACATTCACCCTGCATCTAAAAACTACATTAATGCTTCATTGCCAGTCTAAGAAATGAAAATTTTCAATGTGGGTGACGCCAGAAAAAACTAAAATATTAAAAGTGAAGTTGACGGTAGCTGGAAAGGTTCCTGTTCTGTTGTTGATCAAACAGTGGAAAACGCCTTCAGCGGTTCTGGTGGGTCCACTTATTCTGATCAAAGCCCGTTTCAAAGATTTGATCTTTAAACCGGAAGTAGCATCCAGAACAGAATCTGGTTGGACCAGTTTTTTTTTTTTTTTTTTCTTCTGGGCATCAACTCTAAAATTTGATCTTATCTGTTGTTTCACAAACTGATAAACTCACAACAGATTATTGAAAATAATTAGAAGATAAGAATATGAATAATAAAATTAGTCAGATTAAATGTTAAGTGGACTGTTTGCCTGTGAGGAAGTTATGTTTTGTCAGATAAATATTTAATTTTTACTAATCCAATTGGACAAGACTTTTAATTTTCTGTTTTATGTTTGTTTTCACCAAATTTAGAATGAAAATAATCTGATTAATTGATATACTGGTTTCTCTTTATGCTTTCCTTTTAACATGTTTTTCTTTATCATTTTACTTTTTTATTTTTATCGTCTAGTAAAACACTTTTCCATGTGTATGAATGATGCTAAAGAGCAAAAACTGCTTTATGTTTCATATTAAAAGCTAAATACACATGAGGAATATTTTATATGTTGGGCTTTATTTTTAGCATAAACAATCTGCAAACAAAATAAACATTTGAATCAGTTCCACCAACATGTTTTCTCTAAAATTGTGACTTAAACTCTTTAAGTTGCATTTAAAAACCATTTACAAAATGATAATGAAGATAGATTTCTCCTTTTCTTTGGGTTTTGAAGACTCTTTGTGACAGTGGAACTGGTGAAGGCCAGAAAATGAAATACATTGTTTTGCTATTAAAGTTGTTTTCCTGAATTTCAAGAGTTGCTGGAGTCTTGACAGGGAATTTCTTCCTTGTTCCTCGAGTGAATCATTCCACAGCTACTCAGTGGGTTTCCCCTGTTTCTGCTAACTGTTTGCAAAGACTGCAGCTCTGTTCCTGCATACAATTATACCTGAAAGCTGCAGCCACAGTAATCATTCAAACAAAAGACGTTATTATGCCCTGAGTTGCCTGGTTCTTTATTGTCTGAGCAGAAGAAACAAAGTGGTTGTTGTTAAGTGAAGGTAATGAGACGAGAAGATGTGTAATTATGACTGGTGGAGATGCACAACCACAGGTGACTATAAATCTTTGTCACACATACTGACGTCTACAAGAAAGTGAAGCCACAACTGGTCAGTGATAAAGAAGATGGCTGCTCAAATAACATTTAGTGCACATCCTTGTTTTCACTTCATCTCTGATCGTTATCTTTCAGTCAAATAAATGTTCCTTATGCCAGTTTTCTGTGTAAAGCCACAGAGAAACATTTTCATTTCCGGGACAGTAAACAGTGAGGGCGTGGATCACATGCTGCCAAACCATCAACCCTCCTGGTTTCTAACAAACTCAGACTTTGTGTGGAGACACTTTCACATGTTCACATCATCATGTTCCTCTCTGTGGTTCTGCTGCTGCTGCTGGTCAGAGATTCATACGCTGCACATTTCTATGGCGTCATGATGACCTACTACCCAAAGGAAGCTTATCTAAACGGATCTACTTCTGTAAGTTAAACCTTTGGGGATTCTCAAATCTACTCTTTTATCATTTGATTGTACTTACCGCCTTCTCACTTTAAATCTGCAGGTTGAGCTTCACTACAAAGTGAGCTATGACCAATGCGCATACACTGACACTTGGTCTTGCACTGGAAACTGTGGGACTGAGACCCAGATCCTTTCTTTAACCAAAGTTGATGAAATCAGTGGTGAATGGTGCCAGAGAGTAGCAGTGACGTCTCGACGGCTGACAAGCAACTCTCCACTTACACTTCAGTAAGTCCTTCTGGACACTTTACTGAATTATATTCTTCCAAAATCACTGAGGAACTATTAGATCTAACACGCCTTCTCTAAGATATCAGTAGCTCGGCTAATCACAACATATCTGGAAAAAAAGCTTGAATGTTGGATTCTTCTAATGAAAGGCATAAAACACCAAAATGGATCCAACTGTGTTTTAAATTATCTCTACTTTCATTGTAGATTTGCTAGTTTCAACTGGGTAAGTAACATCCAGAATATCGGAAGCTGGAGAGCTGTGACTAATGTTGAACTAAGGACCCGATCTGACATCAGCAAAGCCAACACCTCACCGCAGACAACCATCCTCCCAGCTCTGAGGTAATTCTGCTACATTCTAGATGTTTTTGTTTATTTATTTGTCTTTGTGTCCTTCATACACTACATTCAAATCCCCTGTGATATCTGCTCTGTGTTGTGTAGACATGAAGTAAGATTTAAAGTGGATTTTATATGTTAAATTCACATTTAGCATGTAACAGACAGAGTGCTTAATTAAAACTACCCAGACAGTTTTTTGGAAGTAAATTTGTTTTTTTGGTGCCTCGAAAATGAGATGTTTCAAACGTCACAAATCAGCAGGCACTGACCCACACATAGCAACCGCAGTGGGGCTCCAGAAGAGTTGGTCAGCTGGTTTTATTGCTGTACAATGGCTGCTGGAAAAGAGCAGTGTTTTGTTGCTGACTTACCATCCAGAAACCACTTGCTACATTCTTGTTGGCTGTGCAGGAGACTCCACTTCTGCTTTTCAGAGATTTACGGTAGTATAATAGCACATCTGTTTTCAGACATTTAAATGTGCGAGTGTAAACGTTGATTTGGGGGCGTGGCTAGTAGTAGCTTATTTGAGTTTAAAGTGACAAGATGTCCTAAAACAGCTCATCCTGAAAGGAGCTGAAGATGGTCAGAATTGAGCAGATTAAATTCACATTATCCAAGTATGATTTTGTGTAAAAATATGTAACGAACATGTTTTGTGTAGTGCATAGAGTTACTCTAATCTGTTCAATAGATTCCCTTTAAAAACTGTATTATCTTTTATTTCTAGTTACACAGAAAACAAACAAACAGAATAGAAAGAAGTGCATTTTTATTTTGCCATGAATGAAGAAGACTCTTCATGAGTTATGTTTGCATATATTTTCTATCACAGAGTTCCTATAAACTGTCAGAGAAACATAAGCATGTTGGCCTTTGACCCCGATGGAGACGATGTTAGATGCAGATTTGCCTCCAGTGCCTTGTCAGAGTGTGACACCTGCACGACTCCGTCTGTCCTCAGCATCTCATCTGTAAGCATCAACAGCTGAACTCATGTCAGATTCATATTATGGGGCTAAATATTATTTGGCACAAAAGATTTTGTTTATTTTGACTGTTTCTTTTTTTCTTCTTGCAGTCCTCTTGTACTTTATTGTTCAGCTCATCTGCTAGCAGCAGCCAAGGTTCATATGTGGTCCAGATGGTGATGGAGGACTTTCCCCTGCAGACCATCACTCTGACCCAAACCAATGGCTCTCAGGAGCAGAGAACGACCAGTGATGCCATCAGCAAAATACCCATCCAGTTTGTTTTAAAAGGTAAAAACTTTTATCACTAACTTGTTTTTGTGACGAGGTGGATTTTCAGAAATATTAAAATTTGTGTATTTGGTTGTCCGATCTGCCAGTAGTAACATCTGGTAGTTACAACTATAAGTAACAACTTACAGTTGGTACTTTAAGTTGTTTTAATACGTTGTAACAACTTAAAGTTTTTACTATAAATTGTTACTATAACGCATAGTAACAATTTATAGTAACTTCTATAGTTGCTACTATAAGTTGTTAGTATAACTTGCAAATTATAGTTGTTACTATATAGTGACATCTATAATAGTTCTAAGTTGTAACTATAATGCATAGTAGCATCTATAGATTATTTATTGAAACTAATATAGCAGTTCCTATGAGTTGCAACAACTTATAGTTGTTTCTATAGCTTATAGTAACAACTTATAATAACTACTATAGCAGATACTATAAGTTGTTACTATAAATTACAACTGTAGCAATTCTAAGTTGTTACTATACGTCGTAGTTACAACCTATAGCAACAATTTATAGTATAAACTTTAAGTTGTTACTACAACTTATAGTAGCAGCTATAAATTGTTACTTTAATTTGTAGCTAAAAGTAACAACTTACTAAAAATCATTATATGATTTGTTACTGTGTTTTTTCGACTTTAGCAGGCTATTGAAAAAGTTTTGCGGTCATTTGAAATGGAAACGCTGCTATCACACTTCTTACCTTTGTGTACAGAAATACAACTAAACCTTTACTCATTTTTTTACCTGAAATATGTAACTTTAAACACAGGGTAGAATGAATTCAGTGTCAAATCACAGCAAATATCATCTTGAGGCAATTTACAAGACATTTACAAGACGTTTATGATCTGAACTAATATATTCAGATGGTGGACTATTATATAAACAGATGAGTCAGTATTTCCTTCAGCATGGCTGAGTTTGTGGTTTCCCTTTATTGTTGCAGTGGAGGCTGCAGCACCGTCCTGCACAGAAGGTCAATATCTGCCCAGATTCCTGAGTCCAACTCCAAACAACAGAGCTCAGCTCTACACACCAGTCAGTCAGACACTGGTGATCACCATCAGTTCAGAGGCAACTCAAGCCACGTAAGTCTGAGCAAAATGATTTTAGCTGTAAGTACGTCACACCTTCCACTCAGGAATCTGATCTGATCTCTTGTCGAGATAAGTTTTCTGTCTGTCAACATGTTTAGATTATGACATCAAGAAAAACAGCTGCTGGAAACTTTAGAAAATATTTCTAATTACTTTCTGTATTTCCTGTTTGTTAAAGATCAACTGAGCTCCTGTACAGCGGGCCGTACAACGTAACTAAGAATTCATTGGGATCAGGAAACTTCACTCTGACGTGGAAACCATCTGTGGCTGAAGATGGAGAAAGTCACCCCATCTGTTTTGTAATCCAGGCAACGTCAGTATCTAGTCTGATAAACATCATACTATTCTGAAATGTACAAAAAACTGTTCAGAAACATTTTAACAAACATTAACTTCTCAATGCTCATTGATAGCATGAAGATGGTATAAAAACGTATAAAATGCTAAATCATCTAGTGCTTCCAGTCAGAGAAATTAAAATGTTTGAGACCTAAATGATTTCTTAAATCTAATTTGATGCAGTAATCAGCTTCCAGTTGTTAAAACAACCTAATAAGATTTTCTTTAAAGAGTTTTCATGTTAGGAGGGATTTCTTCAGTGCAAATTGTGAAAAATATTATCCAGAAAAGGAAAGACAATGGACAGTGTCCACACTACATATGTAACTTTTAAGCAGCGGATTAATTTTTACAAAGACCCTACGACAACAAAACATTATATAAACAATTCATTAATTAATTGTTTATATATCTATAATTTAAATATATATATATATATATATATATATATATATATATATATATATATATATATATATATATATATATATATATGTATGAAGTGCTTTTGTTTATGACATTGAAACCTAGTTTTATTTTTTACAGTGAATTAATAACATATTTGCATTTGAATATACTTCCACAGTGTCTCCAGTTCTCGATATCAGTCTGAGCTTCGCTGTGTCATTGTAACGGTTGGAAACAGTGAGTTGAGTAATTCTTGGGTTTTCTCTATTATTTAATTGAACCAGTTATTTTCTCTACTGATGGTATTTCTATTAATGTACTTTTCTCTTCTTAGGTCCATCAGCAACTGCAGCAATACCTATAGCAACTACAACAACAGTAACCCCAACTACAACAACCCAATCCCCAACTACAACAACCCAATCCCCAACTACAACAACCGTAACCCCAACTACAACAACCCAATCCCCAACTACAACAACCCAAACCCCAACTACAACAACCCAATCCCCAACTACAACAACCCAATCCCCAACTACTACAACCCAATCCCCAACTACTACAACCCAATCCCCAACTACTACAACCCAATCCCCAACTACAACAACCCAATCCCCAACTACTACAACCCAATCCCCAACTACTACAACCGAAAACCCAACTACAACAACCCAATCCCCAACTACTACAACCCAATCCCCAACTACTACAACCCAATCCCCAACTACTACAACAACCCAATCCCCAACTACAACAACCCAATCCCCAACTACAACAACCGTAACCCCAACTACAACAACCGTAACCCCAACTACAACAACCCAATCCCCAACTACAACAACCCAATCCCCAACTACAACAACCGTAACCCCAACTACAACAACCCAATCCCCAACTACAACAACCCAATCCCCAACTACTACAACCGTAACCCCAAATACAACTACCCCTATGCCTACTACAACTACCCAACTCCCAACTACCACAACCCAACTCCCAACTACTACAACCCAATCCCCAACTACTACAACCGTAACCCCAACTACAACAACACTATCCCCAACTACAACAACCGTAACCCCAACTACAACAACCCAATCCCCAACTACAACAACCGTAACCCCAACTACAACAACCGAATCCCCAACTACAACAACCCGTCCCCCAACTACGATTACAGCTAAAGCAACAACCCCACCTACAAATTCAACACCTGCTTCAGGGCCGTGTAAGTCTGACTAAAGTTCATGTTTTGTTCACCATAATGCTGAAAATAGGAATAAAACTGGTTTTCATTTTCTGTTCTGTTCTTAATAAAAATAATTCTTTCCTTCCAGATTATGTTGTGGCTCTGAATGGCAAGATCTCCACCAGTTTGTCACTGGAAAATGATCATGAGACCATTGTGAAACAGGTCAGTAACTTCATGAACTCTGATGCTCATCATGATCTAATTTGAATCATGTACCTGATGACGTTTATTCTGCTGCCTGTTTTGTTTGTTGCTAAGGTGATTTTAAAATGTCTTGTCTTAAATTTGAGCAGAATCAAATCATCACTTATTAAAAACAACTTAGTGTAGTTCAGATTGACATAAACACAAATTGAGAACAATTCATAAAGTGCCGCTGATTTTATGTCAACTGAGCCTTGTGTGTTCCTCTGCAGATTAAAGATGAACTGGTCAGACGAGGACTGCCACCAACAATGATTGTTCGTCTTCTCAGGGCCGTGGCAACAAGTCGCTGAGGCCAATCATGTATTTAATACCTGGATATAACAATATAATGTTCTCTGAAGTTTCAAGTCATTTGTTCCTTTTCTCTGTTTTTGTATTTCCACATTTCTTTTGGAATTTGGATATTTGCAAAATAAATGTGTTAGATCAGTTTATGTAGAAAATATGTTTTAGAAAAGAAAAATCTTGATACAAAAATCAGTTACACTGTTGCTCCACTAGATGGCGAGCTGATGCTGAAAAGACAAATGCTTAAATGTTTATATATTTATAAATAATCTACTCTGACAGTCACTATGGTTTCTGGTTAAGCAGATAAAGATCTCTGGCATTATTTAATAGGAATCTGATATAATAGATCATTATGTGTTGGAAAAAGGAATGTTATTCTTTAGTTTTAAATGTAGATAAGATATAATAACGAGGTTTACCTGAATGACAACTGCTCATAATTATTTGGCATCACTTCTGGTTTTCCTCAAGGTCGAGTGTTGAGGCCCAAATTATTTATTTTATATATCAAAGATTAATTAAGAGGATTTTTGGCGTAATTAACAATGACAAACTTTTCTACAAAATAATACTTTTTAGGCTTTGTGTTGCTCTATGTTGTATAGCTCTCTGGTGCAAAAACTACACATAAAGAATTAATGTGAAATATTGAAATTCTGACATTTTCTGATCTTGTAAAATTTGTAAAAGCTCAAATGGTGCTTAGGGCATAAAATCAGCAGTTACCAATAACTGGGTTATTAATAAAACTAGTAATTTAGATCAAATCAAGTTGTGGCAGCCCCTGATTAATGGTCCAATCTTAGTTATTATCAATAAATATGGAAAAGCCATATTTATTTTATTTGAGTGTGTTAGTTAGTTTGAAATAATTCAGATTTGCTTCCACTGAAACGTGTATTCGTCAGACAGCAACACCAGAAATATGTATCAAATGAAACATTAAATATCCACAGAATGATCTGCTATTATCACCAGACCAGTATGAATGCTTAAAGATGTTTGAGTTCAGTTAAAGAAAATCCACATAAAGTATAAAAATGTTGTAAAAATGTTTCTGTCACTTATTTGCTACATCTTGATTGATCAAAATTGGTATTGAGATAATTCTGATCAATCAAGCCACACAGAAGAGCTTTAATGTAGCATATACTGTGATTTTATTACCTGAATGTTTATGTACATCTATAAACATACATCTATTCTTTGACAGAGCATCTCTGATTTCCGTCATGCAGAAACAGTTTAGTTTCTGATTTCAAGGCAGAAACAGGTCAAATATTTTATCTTAAATAAAAGATCAAATACTCGAGCACAAATTAGATAATGAACTCATTAGACAAGAAATTACTAATGACTAATGAACGTCAGAACAAATGGATCACCGGAGATTATAACAGTGACACCTAGTGGTTAATTTTATAATATTTCGTCTTCAATTGATCCTTCGCTCATTTTGATGTATATTTTAGAAAAATACAATATATTATTAAACTATTTGCCATCATATATTCCAAAACGGATCACTTTCACACTATTTATCACAAACTTTTATTCACGTTTTGTTCACTGCTGATTAAATTACTTATATAATCTCTAATCTCTAAATAATTATGAACACTGACCTGGGAATGGACCCGTCTCCTACGTCTCTGCAGCCTCAATATTTTAAAATAATATTTATAGTCTGTTATGGCGAAGGGTGTCTCCTAAAAGCAGCCTGACATCTCGGACACAGATACTTAATCCTTGAAGTTGTTTAAAAATTGTATTTTGGGCTGAACTTGTTCCAAGCTAATAGATTCAAGAATTAATTTTTTTTTTTTTTTGTCATACCACCTTTGCTTCTTTCTGGTACGAAATTTCAAACTCAGGTCCCAGATTAATAAACTTAATACACAAATAAATAAATAAATGAATAGTAAAGTAATTTATGTGATATATGGATATATATACTAAAAAGGTGTGTGTGTGTAAATAAGACAGAGCAGCTACGGTGCCACAGGGTGATGCAGGTGCAGAGATTGTTCTCCATCCAGGGGAAACATGTAGGGAGGAAAGTTAGGACAATATCTAACTTTATTTTAGAAATTAAAAAGTAAAAGGGGCCCTGTCAATTACAAAATTAATCATATTGAGCTAACAAATGAAATGTTACCGCTCCCAGACCAAAAAGCACATATTTGCCCTGAACTCCCCTGGATCTGCATGAAATGGTTCGTTCCTGCTTGACGGTGACGCTGTTCAGCAGCAGTCAGTACAAGACAAGAACGACTGTGGCTGTTACTGTGCTGCTAAAAAACAAAGATAAAATCAGGATTTCAAAAAAATAGAGAGAGGGAGAAAGAAAAGTGTCAATTTGTAACCCAAATCTCCGAGAGGTTGGGTGGTGGTGACATCATCAGCAGACTTGGAGATGAAGCCCAGAACAGAGGAGGTGTTTTCCTCCTGGTCCATCTCTCCCTCATAATTAGCTGCCTCTCTGGAGATCTGACAATCTGTGCACTGAAAACAGTCCTGGAGCTCAGAGGCTGCATCTCTGGGCTGCACAGTGACGTCTTCTTCACTGGTCTAATTCGTCTCATCAACAGATGATGGAGACGTGGTCGGAGAGGCCAAGATGGGGTGAGGAAGAGCTCTGTACGCATCGTGAATGTTTAATACTCACAGTCCAGAGTGTTGCCTCCGCAGGTGGGAAACGTGACATGCTGGTTAAAACTGGGCAGAGTTTTTATTCCGTCAGTTTCACGTGGTTAAAGTCCCCACAACCATGTAAAACGCCTCCAGGTGCTTCATCTGCAGTGAGCTAATGGTGTCGTACAGCTCCTTCGATGCTTCGTTGACCTTAGCACAAACAATGCTGACCCAGCAAACTCCTGAGTCCAGATAGTACGACCAACATTTCACTGTCATAAGTTTATCGCCTCAGATCAGGAGCTTTTAGTCAGTCTGCAGTTCATACATCAACCTTCATTCACGAACAGACAGACTCCTCCTCCCAGTGTTGGTCGTGGTTCACTCTGAATAACTGAAGACTGTTGATCTGGAAAGCTGAGTCCGGCATGTTGCTGTTATATAAATTGTAAACATGTTAATCCATCATTAATTTAAGAAGCAGACACAACAGCTGTCATGATTTATGGCTGTTTGGGGTTTTATTTGCCATATCTTGCCAGGTTTATTTAATTTCTCTGTGTTCATTATTGTTACTAAGGTGTTGCCATACTAGTTGATTTATTTTAGTTTAGTTTCTTGGTTTATTTTCTGCTTTCTTCCTTGTTCATTTGAAACTGTTTCTCAGATTATTCTAATTTTTTTTAGTTTTAAACCTACATAAATGCAGTTTTCAGGCCACCTAATGTGAGGCACACAAAACAAGCCTCTTCCTGTTTTGTGACATCAGTACAAAAACCCCCCAAAAAACAAATGGTGTACTGTGCTTTCCCTTGTCGGACCAGTTATTTAAATAACTTATTTGAATGTCCCTGAAAATTGATCTCATCTGTTGCTTCATGTTTTTATCCATCATTTGTGAAAAAACCTTTCTCTTTAATTTTACCCTAAACTTGTATAAATGAACCAAATCCAACACAATTGGACCTCAGTAAATTTTATTTATCCCTGCAAACAATTTTCAGATGTCTGGAGGTTTTCTGTGCATATTTTTAAACAACATGAAAATGTCTTCCCATCATACAGTCCAGGAAGATGGCAGGTTGATCAGGATCCTGGATTATTTGGGTTTTTACATTTTGATCACTTGTTTTTTTATGCTCTGCTTTTTGTTTTCTGTTTATTTCACCCTTACTTAAATTGGATCAGTCTCTTGTAATGTTTATTTTGTTTTTACCTCACTTTGGTTCATCATTCTTTTGCACTTATTTATTTATTGTGTATCTCTGTTAGATAATTTGTTTACTTCATTTCCACTGATCCATGCTACATGCTTCTCTGAGGATTTTATATGTTTCACTTTATTTAATTAAACTTATAAACTCGTCTCTAGTGACTTTCTGCACTTGGGTTTTTAACAAAAACTCCTTTAAAATACGACAAGGTTCTGTTTGCTCTGAATAAAAGGAACATATTGTACCCAAAACAAACTATTAATATTATTAAAACTAATTATACTATTTTTATTAGTTAAGGACAAACTGACAATTTCTATAAGCAATAAAAAATACTAATTCAATCTGTAGAGACTCAGACAGACAAAGGGTAACCATTAGAAAAGTTTAATGACAATATGATTTAAATCTTTGGCGCCTGGGCCCCGGCTAAGGACATTGATCATCGCAAACTTTGCGATGGGCTTGGATGAGCATTCCGTATGCTGAGAGGAACGTCATCCCCCCGGGACCCGGCACTGGTGGTGGAGGCGATGAAGGATGTGGCCTGATGCTGAGCGAGTGGAGGTGAAGGGGTGGAGGTGGGTTGAGCTCTGCAGGAAAGCGCACGACGCCATGGATGGCTGTCCTTATCAGCTGGGGCTTGGACGGTGATTGGACGTAACGAGTCTTTGACCGGCGTTGAGCAATCAACAGTGATGAGCCGGAAGTTCCGGCTGGATGATGCAGGAGGGGCTAAAAGAGTCTTCCAGCTTCCAGCTTGAAATGAAGCCTAGGCTTCATTTCAATCTGTAGAGACTCAGACAGACAAAGGGTAACCATTAGAAAAGTTTAATGACAATATGATTTAAATCTTTGGCGCCTGGGCCCCGGCTAAGGACATTGATCATCGCAAACTTTGCGATGGGCTTGGATGAGCATTCCGTATGCTGAGAGGAACGTCATCCCCCCAAAAAGCGGACGAGGCCGGGGCCGAGGCCGGAGAATCGGAGACGGAAATCGCTAAGAGAGCGGAGGTGCGATTGCTTAGCTTGCAAAGTTAGGACTGAAGGAGGTTATGTGACAGTGATGGGCTCATTCTAATTGCTGCAACGAACGACATTCCCCCAAAATGAGGCTGAGGCCAGGCCGAAGCTGGAGGACAGGTGATGTAGATGTAAAGAGAAGAGGAGTTGCTCTGACTTAGCTAGCGAGGCTAGAGTCAGGCAGAAGGAGGAGGCTTGACGGTGACAGGAGGGAAGAGTGGAAAAGGAAGCCAAAGATCGATGGGGACGTAGCGGGCCAAGGGAAGGTAGGATGTGCAGAGCGCATGGCAGAAGGAGCACAAAACTCAGGGCAAGGGGAGCACTAAACTCAGGGCATGGGAAGCACTAAACTCAGGGCAAGGGGAGCACTAAACTCAGGGCAAGGGGAGCACTAAACGCAGGACATAGGTTTTTTTTTTTTTTTTTTTCTCTCTCCGCTGGAAAAAAGCCAGCAGAGGGCATGGGGAGCACAACATGCAGGGGATGGGGAGCACAAAATGCAGGACATTTTTATTTTTTATTTATTTATTTTTTTTTTCTTTCTCCTCTCCGCTGGAAAAAAGCCAGCGGAGAGGGGCGAGGTGGTGAAATGCTCTGATTTGGGGTATATGGCGGCCAAAATAAGGGCCAACAAGGGATGTGGAGGAAAGAGGAGGACAGGGTAGATGGTTGAAAGGCCAGCTGGAGACAGGGCAGGGCGTGATAAGAAGGGGTGAACGTGGCGAGGGTTACAGGCTTCAGGCTAATAATTACGAGCAGGAGATGCTGTGGGATCGGGATTAAAGTACAGCTGATTTAAAGGCCTACTAAGAGCTCGGGATGGTCTGGGCATGAGGTGGTGAGCTGCCAAAGAAGGCTAGCGGGAGCCGAAGAGTAATAAAGCTGTGAAAAGAGAGGAGTTAAGCATTATTAGGTTAAATAAATAAGCACTAAAAATTATAATTTTTCCTCAACAGTGTCAAATGAAATACTCCTGTAAAAATTAAGGACGTGGAGTTGGCGAAACGTGAGGACATGATATAGGGCAGGAGCAATAGCTTCTATTAAGTAGACCAACCACCACCAGTGAATTGAGCAGTGCTCATTAGGCACTGAAGGAGCTAGAATACAGGTTAAAAGTGATCTAAAAAAAAATTATATGATGTCATATAGATTACGGTATCGAAGTTGCGAGAATGCAGGGCCTTGGAGTAATGGCTTATAGGTGCTTTATACCATACCACACCATACCAGCTTTATTTATAAAGCACTTTAAAACAACCACAGTTGATACAAAGTGCTGTACAATCCAAAAACACAACAAAATAAAAATAATTTTAATTAAAAGTAGTTTAAAAACTAAGACATACACTTTAAACTAAATCTCACTTTAAACTAGATCTCACTAGTGTTGAAAGCCAAGTTAAATAGATGAGTTTTAAGACGAGCCTTAAAAGTGGACAGAGAAGGAGCCTCTCTGACCTGCAAAGGTAAGTCATTCCATAATTTGGGGCCCATAACAGAGAAAGCTCTGGCCCCTCTGAGCTTCCTTTTAGTTCTCGTACCTCCAAGAGCAGCTGATTTGCTGACCTGAGAGACTGATGGGGTATGTGGGGATGAAGAAGCTCAGTGAGGTAAGCCGGGGCGAGATTATGCAATGATTAAAAAAAAATAAAATAAAATAAACATAAGAATTTTAAAATAAATCCTAAAATATACAGGCAGCCAGTGAAGTAAGGCCAGGACGGGGTTCACATGGTCCCTTTTTTTTTTTGTTTTGTTTTTTTTTGTTTTGAGTACCTGTCAACAAAGCGTGCAGCAGCATTTTGTACTAGCCGAGCGTGAGAGCAGCGCCTGACTGACTCCCAGATAAAGTGCGTTACAATAGTCCAATCGAGTTGGAATAAAAGCATGGATCACTGTTTCAAAATGCTGCCTGGATAGAAAAGATTTCACTGACGCCAAACGCCTTATATGAAAAAGCTGGACTTAACCACAGCTCTAATTTGGCTGTCCAATTTAAAATCACTATCCACCTTAAAACCAAGATTAAGCCTGGAAGTGCTAGAAGGGACATGAGCTTGAAATATCAGAATATGGGACAGTTCGCTGTTGACGACTAACAGCACCGGATACAGCAAGTTACCGGGGCATAGACTTACTCGTGGGGGCAAAATGAATCTATAAAGCTGAATGTAGGTAGTGACTCAGTAACCACGGGTTACTTGTCAGCAGACTTAAGGTGCTGTAAATTCGCTGGTCATCTTTTACCTATCGTTACCTGCATCCGACGGCATTACTCTACTCAGTCAGTTACTTTGGGGGAAAACTTGGCGAAGTTCTGCGTTGCTGGCATGATTATTATGCTCATCCGCCACTCTGCACGCAGCGGCAGGTCTCCTTCACTGCTGCACGGGTGTAACCCATCAAGCGTCTGCGTTCCAATTGCGTTTGGGGGCGGCTCAGGTACAACATTTTAATAGATTAGACAGCTGAACGTGATGGAGACATAGATATGTGAAGTGCGGGAGCCCCTATGTTATCAAATCGATATAGGAATAACAAAAATGGCCGTTCTAAGATGGAAACAGACAGATTCCGGTTCAAGGGGTGTGGAGGGGTGCTGCTGACACTGGGCAGGCAATACCCTTCAGGCTTAACGAAACTCTTGGTTGTGTTTAAGGGAAGGGAGGAGGCAGCAGACTCGTCAGGACAATCCAAAACTCACAACCACACGATGCTGGGAATTCGACAGTGTTGACCTTTAATAAATGCTCTCTTAACCAACCTTCCAAAGCCCATCTCGTCATTTGATGGGGTGGGCGTGATGTAACGAAGTAGCAGTGAAAATGATGTTTAAAGATGGATAACAATATGATAATCCAAAACAATCCTAAATCCCAGGTAGCACTACTGGTGGAAACCGGGGCTCAACATGGATAGCGACGGGGTGAACAAATGGGCCAAGAATGCATAATAAGTGACGAAGAGGACAAGGACCTGACGGAGACTTGAAACGCAGGCGGCATTAAATACATAGGGGGTATTCAGGAACGAGATGCACCTGGGGTTAATCAAGAGGAGAGGGACGACACATGTTGGATCAGAGAAATGAATACGGTAACCATGGCAACCCGTGAACCGGACTACGTAGCTGGGTATGCATCAGCTGTTTTTTCATGGATGAATAAACCCGCGGTGGGAATACAAACATACTGGCTTGCGACAGCCGAGAAAAGGAGCAGGAAGTCCGGTGCGGGCACAATAAAGTTTAAGGAGTAATATATGGGCTTGATAAAGGTGAATGGCAGAGGCTGCTACTGGGTGACGAAGGCTGCTACTGGGTGACGAAGGCTGCTACTGGGTGACGAAGGCTGCTACTGGGTGACGAAGGCTGCTACTGGGTGACGAAGGCTGCTACTGGGTGACGAAGGCTGCTACTGGGTGCGAGACGCTGTAGAAAAGAGGTCGGCGATTCACTTTGGGTCACTGCTGGGAGGGATGCTACCATTTTCTCATTTACTTATGCATTCATTTAGTTAAAAGCTCTTAAGCATTTAAAACGCAGCCTGGGTGGCCCGTGCTAATAGGGCCTGCTAGCTCAGAATGGGGATGGACTAAGAAAAGGTTCTACGTTCCCTAACAAGGCCAAACATGAATGAGACATGTGAGGCTACGTCTTACCCCGAAAGCCCGAGGCGGGCGTGGCGAGGAAATCCGACGGGAGGAGGTGATGACCGGGCAGACAGCGGCTAGGCGGAAGTGAGTGAAGCTGTTTGTGTAGCTGGACCAGAGCTAGGAACTGGTGGAAAGGTGATGTGGTAATCGGCGGCGGCGAGATGATGGACGATGAGCTGGGAGGGCGACAGACATCGTTGCGGCGAGACCTTGGCGAGCCAGCCAGGCCCTGAGTCGGGGAAAGACGACCGGATGAAGACGGTGGGATTATGTGACCGCTTGCCAAAGACAGACCATGGAGTGGGGAGTGCAGGAGCGAGGAACGGTGGATCCCAGTCAGGCGAGAGAGCGGCGGGAGAAGCTGCTTGGAATGAATGAGACCGGGGCGGGGAATCTTCTTTTGTTCTGGGGAGCGTCTGAGGGAGAGAAGCGGCCGAGCACGCGGCTGAACGGCTTTTATGACGGACATTAGAGGTGGAAGGGCGAGCCATCGCAAAGAAAAGATCTGGTGAGATAGCTGACTGAGATCTGAGGCTTGTGGCTGAACAGCTTGAGCTCTGCAGGAAAGCGCACGACGCCATGGATGGCTGTCCTTATCAGCTGGGGCTTGGACGGTGATTGGACGTGACGAGTCTTTGACCGGCGTTGAGCAATCAACAGTGATGAGCCGGAAGTTCCGGCTGGATGATGCAGGAGGGGCTAAAAGAGTCTTCCAGCTTGAATTTACGCCTAGGCTTCATATCAGAAAAATAGTTTTTTCCAAATCCAGTTCTTTTAATAAACTTCTGGTGTTTTTTGGTTAAAACATGTTTGTTTTTCATTTAGTGGGTAGAAAATCCAGAAATTTTACTCAATAGTAGAAATACTTCATAATAAAATTATTCACGTAAAATTAAAAAGTACAACATAGTAAAAATACTCCTAAAAGTTCATGTTTTCAAAGAAGTTACTTATTTAAATGTAAGTAGTTTCTCCCAGACTCTGGTTGAAGGGTAATGTTTCGGGCCTCATGAACTGGTTCCAGGTGTTTTTGGTGTCTGTCTTGTGCTTCTCCGTTACATGTTGAGCTGATCTGCTAATCTGGAGCTCAGAACCTTTAACCTGGTCGCCTCCACCTTCTGGGTCGCCTCCACCTTCTGGGTCGCCTCCACCTTCTGGGTCGCCTCCACCTTCTGGGTCGCCTCCAGCCTCCACTCTGCCTCCTGCTGCCAGGCCTCAGCTCTCTTCCTCTGGCACATTTCAGTTTCTTTGTTTTTGCACCTCAACGTATCCAAACACACATCCAACACATTCAAGCATTTCCTTTACGCCACTGACATTCACAATCACTGTAGTTTTTAATAAATATTCATTTTCTACACAGTAACCACTGCATGGTCTCCGGTTTTTATGACCTTGAGCCAGTCATAACAGGTAGACAAAATGATTTTCTCATATTACAGAGACAAAGAATGAAAGACACATTTAAACTCTTCAAACCTAAAAAACATTTTAAACTAAAACATAGTAAATGTTGGGCAAGAGGAGAAGTTCAGCTGAGGACATAGAAATAGAAGGACATCAGTTAGGTGATTTCCACACACCTGCAAAAATAAGAAAACAAGGAAGCGTATATTTATAAGCATTATGCAAAATAACATTTTACATGATGCTGTTCTATCTGTCCATATTTCGTAGACGTGTAGAACACTGTGTTCATTGAAATGTCTGGAGAAAAAAGGAAAAAACTAAAATTACTGAGTTATATAGTCAGCAGACAGAAGAGCAAATTAAATACATAAATATCTTTAATATTGATCATTTACATATTCATAGTTAAACACTGACTGCAGAAGGTTTTCTATCAAACTAAGTAACAGTTTAAAATTCATCTGGAAATATTGATATTAAAAACAAGCAAACAAAAACCATAACATGGATTAAATGTCAGATATTATTGGTTTAAACTGCAGAGATAAACTGCAGCTATTAAAGTTTGTATCTGGTGAAACCAGTGATGAACTGGTATTGATCAGCTTTGATCTGTGAACATCTTAAATATTCACTGAGACACAAAAACTGACCAGGAGAGATAAATAATTAACCTGATAGAGCTGCAGGATTTAGAAACATTGACATCAAGCAAAAGTAGATTTATTATTTTTCAGTTTGCAAAGTAAAATTTTTCCTACCAGGAAATGTTTTTCTGATGTTTCTGAATCAGGTGTCTGACATTTCCTGGTTCATTATGTAAATAGATTCCATAAAACGAGTTTCCATGTTTCCAACAGTGAACAGAGTGAATAAGGAGTGACTGTATAAAGTCTCCTGTCTGATGATCTTTGTTTAGCAGAACCGATTCGTTCATCATGTTGCTCTTTGTGCTGCTGGTGATGATGATGGTCAGCTGGACAGAAGCTGGTTATACTGGTGGTGTGCTTACCCACACCTCTAAAGATGTACAAGAAAACAGTTTTACAGTAAGTTGAGATTTTCTGAAGTTTCTTTTATTTTACTTTTGAAAAAATATTTTCTTGTCTCTAACGCCTCTTCACTTTCAATCTACAGGTTGTGTTTCGCTTTAAGTTTGGCTTCAGCTCATGTGGAGAACTTGAGACATGGATTTGTTCTGGCTGTACTAAGAAGATTGATGAAAGCAGCGGTGAATGGTGTCTGGGAGAGTACACCGTGAGGGGCAGTAGCAGTTTCTACAATTACTACTATGGGTGACTGAATCTCAACATTATACAAAAATATATCTAATAATTTTCTGTTTTTCCAAGAAGTCTAAAATTCCTCCTGTCAGTTTTCTGGTCTGCTGTTCTGTAAAGTTTTCTGTGTTTTAGAAACTTAGTAACATCAGAAATCTTCCCAATATCTTCTATTAAAGGAGTTGGAGTTCAACCTGGATAAATAACACAAACGGTGTTTCATCTGGCCTCGCTCAGATGTTTATTGAAGGGAGAAAACGATCTGACATTAACAGAGCAAACTCATCACCACAGACCGGCATCCTTCCTGTTATGAGGTAATTCAGTTTTTATATCATGTTAATAATAAATATCTGAAACCTTTGATGTCTTTGATTGAGCATAAACTGTATTTTGATTCTGAAGTTTTTTTTGTTCCTTTTTCTTTTAAATAAAAATAAGATTCAAACACTGTGAATCAATTAACCAAAGAGACCAAAGAGTTACATGGAAACAAAACAGATTTTATAAATCTTAATATTACAAATAATAAGAAATAATCAGATTTTTAATATATGTGTAAGTAATAAGACTTATTACTTACAAAAAAGATTTCTCCTTAAAAATGTAATCTGTGAAATACAGATTAAATTAGACATTTTAAATATAGGATCCATTTGGTATTTTCTCAAAGTAACAATAGTCAAACAAAAGTTTAAGAAGCTAAAAATGATGGAAGAAAAACACTGAAGCACAAATCAGTCAATAAACTGAAGCTCCTCTGTATAAATGAAAACATTTAAACAGATTATTTGTTCTCCAGAGTTCACTTGTAATTATGTGTAATTATGTTTGTTTTCTGGTTCACTCAGAGTTCCCTCAAACTGTCAGAGAAATATCAATTTGTTGACCTTTGACCCTGATGGAGACCATGTTCAATGCAGACATGGATCCAATCCCAGTAACTATGAATGCTACACCTGCACACCTCCGTCTGTCCTCAGTCTCTCATCAGTAAGTAATAAATGTTGATATCAAGTTACAGGAAAGGAAAATGTGAAGTTCACAGATAGAAGAGAGAAAGTAAATATCCTTCAGTCAAACTGTCACAGGTGGGAGAAAAAGAACAAGGAGAAAAATGATGTTTAAGGGTTAGAGGTTAAGACTGATGTGTGAGTTGAGTTTTGGTTAAGTTTAGTGTTAGATACAGAGATGGAGAAATAAATGTGTGTGTGTGTGTGTGTGTGTGTGTGTGTGTGTGTGTGTGTGTGTGTGTGTGTGTGTGTGTGTGTGTGTGTGTGTGTGTACATGAGAAGATAAGGGGGATTTCCAGAGTATTCAGAGCAGCACATTATGTGACCATATAAAATAAAACATTTTCTGACTTTTAAATTATTATTTAACTGCAGCAGCTAATGTCACTCATTCAGACATGGCAGTAGCCTACATTCACAATTATTTTTCTTCATATCATCAAGATCTTGTCATTTCTGCCTTACAAATAACAGAAATTCGTAACGTGCAGAAAAGTAAAACATTGATACATTTTTATTTGTTGGGGTTTGGACTTTACTTTGTAAAATACACAAAGAGAGACAGAGAACAAAAAGACAATTATGTTTTTTAGTCATTGTACCGCCAAGAAGTCAAAGCTACTTTCCCCCCTGGACAAAACACATTATGAGTGCAGCCTTCACTCATAATCCGGTTCACGGCACCAGTATAACCAGTATAATGATTTCTAACTGCATGCAAGTGGCCCCACAGCTCCACCAGCATTCCTCAAAATCCTTTATTTTTCTTTATTTCCTTTAGATGTGATTATATAGTTTAAAACAGTAAAACAATTCCTCAAAAACCAAACAAAACATTCTTATTCCATAAATCTTTCAAAAGTTAGTGTTGTGACTGAGTGTTCAGCCACCAACACCAACTGGTGCTGCTTCCACTCATAAGGTCATATTTATCCAGACCAACCACGAGAAAACTTTACAAATTATATTCATAGATATCAGATGTTATTACAGTATTTTATTAATTGTTGAACTAGAAAATAATGACTAAGTAAAAAAAAGTAGTGAAGAGCTGCTTCACTCATCTCCACCAGCGTTCCTCAGAGTTCTGGTGGGGAAGCCGTGAGAGCGCCTGAAGGACCCGTTACATGCAGTTCCTCATTGCACCACCAGGTGGCCCTAAAAATATGAGTCTTTTAAAAATCTCATTCTCCATCCATCCATTTTCTATTCACCTTTTGTCCCTAATGAGGTCGGGAGGGTTGCTGGTGTTTATCTCCAGCTACGTTCCAGGCGAGAGGCGGGGTCACCCTGGACAGGTCGCCAGTCTGTCGCAGAATCTCATTATAGATGCTATTATTATTATTACACTCAACAAAAATAGAAATTTAACACTTTTGTTTTTGCTCCCATTTTTCATGAGATGGACTCAAAGATCTAAAATTCATTCCAGATAAACAATATTACCATTTCTTTCAAATGTTGTCCACAAATCTGTCTAAATGTTTGATAGTGAGCACTTCTGCTTTGCTGAGATAATAACATCCCACCTCACAGGTGTGCCACATCAAGATGTTGTGGATCGAGTGGTCCATGGTGGTGGTGGGGTTATGGTATGGGCAGGCATCTGTTATGGACGAAGAACACAGGTGCATTTTATTGATGGCATTTTGAATGCACAGAGATACCGTGATGAGATCCTGAGGCCCATTGTTGTGCCATACATCCATGAACATCACCTCATGTTTCAGCAAGATAATGCACGGCCCCATGTTGCAAGGATCTGTACACAATTCTTGGAAGCTGAAAATGTCCCAGTTCTTGCATGGCCAGCATACTCACCGGACATGTCACCCATTGACCATGTTTGGGATGTGCTTGACCGGCGTATACGAAAGCGTGTACCAGTTCCCACTAATATCCAGCCATTGAAGAGGAGTGGACCAACATTCCACAGGCCACAATTGACAATCTGAAAAACTCTATGCGAAGAAGATGTGTTGCACTGCATGAGGCAAATGGTGGTCACACCAGCTACTGACTGGTTCCGAGTCCCCAGACTCCAATAAAGCAAAAAAAAAAAAAAAAAGAAAAAGAAAAAAAAAAAAGCACATTTCAGTGGCCTTTTATTGTGGGCAGTATAAGGTACACCTGTGCACTAATCATGATGTCAGATCAGCATCTTGATGTGGCACACCTGTGAGGTGGGATGGATTATCTCAGCAAAGCAGAAGTGCTCACTATCAAACATTTAGACAGATTTGTGGACAACATTTGAAAGAAATGGTAATATTGTTTATCTGGAATGAATTTTAGATCTCTGAGTCCATCTCATGAAAAATGGGAGCAAAAACAAAAGTGTTGCGTTTATATTTTTGCTGAGTGTATTTTGGGTAAAATTCACATATACATACATTCACACTTTTTTCTCTGTTACATGAGCTACAACGTAGCTACATCCTAGCGAAAGGTTGATTGAAACAAACACTGCCCCCTGGTGGACAAAATGGTAAATCAAACCCTGGAGGTGGAGTCGTAAAAATACAGAAATTTGTAGTTTGTAGGAATCTCAGACTTTTGAAAATAATCAAAGTAGTTTTAAATAGTTTCATAAACTAATCAGAAATTAGTTCACTGCATTTCATTGTTAATACATTCACCTAACATCATTACATGTTTACTTAAATGTTTCAGTGACCTGTTTGTCACTGCCAAAATTCTGTAAAGATAATTGTTTTCATTCTCAGATTTTATATTTATATTTACCTTTGACCCCAGGGGTTTGAAGAGTTCAACTCATTGGAAAAATATTTGTGGTTCCACAAAATATTTTATATTGCAAATTAACCACACTGTTTTCTCAGCATGAACTCTCAGTTGATGTGCTTAGAGCCAAAAATCTGCAACTTAACTTAAAAAGAAATTAATATTGTCAGTATAAACAAACACAAATAAAACCCATAATGAAATACGGTAAATAAAACATTATTAAACTTGATGTTAAATCTTTGATTTCTCTCTCTGTTTTCTTCCAGTCTTGTTCTCTTTTATTCAGTCCAACCAGCAGCAGTGATGAAGGTTCATATGCAGTTCAGCTGATGATGGAGGATTTTCCCAGACAGACAATCACTCTGACCCATTATGATGGTTCTATAGTGTCGATAAGCACCAGCAGTTCGATGAGCAGAATCCCTGTCCAGTTTGTTTTCAAAGGTTTGATTTCATGTTTCAATCATGTTACTTCACTGCCAAAAAGCCAAACTGGTGTGAATAAATTTATCTTTAAATAATTATCTATTGGGGCTGCACAGTGGCGCAGTTGGTAGAGCTGTTGCCTTGCAGCAAGAAGGTCCTGGGTTCGATTCCCGGCCCGGGGTCTTTCTGCATGGAGTTTGCATGTTCTCTCTGTGCATGGTGGGTTCTCTCCGGGTTCTCCGGCTTCCTCCCACAGTCCAAAAACATGACTGTCAGGTTAATTGGTCTCTCGAAATTCTCCCTAGGTGTGAGTGTGTGTGAATTGTTGTTTGTCTTGTGTGTCTTTGTGTTCCCCTGCGACAGACTGGCGACCTGTCCAGGGTGAACCCGCCTCTCATCTGGAACGTAGCTGGAGAGGAACCAGCAACCCTCCCAACCCCATTAGGGAAGAAGGGTGTAAGAAAATGGATGGATGGATGGATGATTAATTATCTGTTAAAAATTGATCAATATTAATTAATTAATTTTTACATTTCTTAATACAAAAATGTAAGACAACAAGAATGTTTTATATTATTTTAACAGCTTAGATGGACTGTGAAACTTTACTGAATTAATCTTTAAACTGACAGCAGAGTTGTGTGTTTAGTAGACGAGTGTTTCATTAGTTAATCTGTATTATTTTATTCCTGCATTGCTCCAGTGGATCCTGCAGCTCCGTCCTGCACAGCAGGTGAATATCTGCCCAGGTTTCTGCCTCCAACTCCTGAACATGGAGCTCAGTTCTTCATAGACATCAATGAGATGATAGAAATCAACATCAGAGCAGAGGCGACTCAGTCTGTGTGAGTAGAAAATAAATATTGTTTCCAATCAGAGGTAAATAATATTTCAAGGTGAAAATCTGACATTCGATCTTTATTGTGTTAAAATAACACAATGACTCCAAACTGGTACAAAACACATAAAACTTGGACATTAATTATTTTTAGCTGTCAGATCATTTTGATAAATAATCATAATAAATAAATGTTTTCAGGGCCTTTTGCACATACAACCAAACAGACTGATGTGTTTCCTGTGTGTTAAAGGATCACTGAGCTCCTGTTCAGCGGACCGGGCAACATGGTCAAGAATTCATCTGGTACAGGAAATTTCACCCTGAGATGGACGCCGTCTGATATTGATAATGAAGAAAGCCATCCCATCTGTTTTGCTGTCCAGGCAACGTCAGTATCTGATCTGATCAGAAGTTTCAAATGTTCTCATATTTTCTTCTTAAGTAGAAATACAAATACTAGTGACTGATAAAAGTAACAAAATACAAAGTAAAATTAAGTAAAAGTACAAAGTACAGGTTTTGAAATGTAATTATGTACAAAAGTAAAAAGTAACTGGCACCTTCAATGATGCAAAATAATTTTTGGTATGACTAAATAGTGTTGGAAGAAAATTCTAAATTAGCTTAATTTTGGAAAAAAGCTTGGCTCTCTTTTCTTCCTATTTCCCGGGCTCTGGGCAGATGACTCCATAGCCGGAAGGAAAACAACGAGGCGTGCTGACGTCACAGTGTTACAGAGTTTAATCCAATAGGAAAACACCATATGAATTAACAAGGAAACTGCAGATTACAGAGAAGTACATTCTTTACCTGAGTCAGAGAATTAAAAGAAAAGAACAAAGACAGAAAGTAGGACAAAGACGCGTCTTTGGAGAGAGCCGTCAGGAAAAAAGCAGAATCGACCAACTATCTGAATTCGTATTCTTGAGCATTCACTTTTCTAATGAAAAGTGAATGCTTTTTTGTTAATATATGCAAATAGGGCGTACCCCTGTTTTGACCAACCAAAAGCTATCTTGGAAAAAACTTAGACCTTCTCCTAAGTTACGGCAGAAATCAAAAGTCGTTTACTACTTGTTAAAATTATAAGTTATTTTAATCAAACATAGTTTTCTGCTTTTCTGATTTCAGCATCTCCAAAAACTTAAATCTTTGTCCTCTCACAGAACAAAATGAGGTAGAATTCCTTTTCTAATTCAAACAATTTTCCTTTGATTCCGAAATTGTCACTGATAATACATTTTCAAATACATTAATCATCTACTAGATTAATACTTCTAACTTGGGTAATATACTTTAATCAAAAACATGCGATTAGTATTTAAAGATGTATTAAAATTAGACGTTTGTACTAGGCTGTAACCAACTCCAGATGCAGCCCTCTTTTCTGAGAAACCCCCGACCTTCGACCTCTGAGCCGGGGAGATATGGTTTATGGCCCTCCTAATTTAAAGCCTTTCAAGAGAATAGTGTTTTGGTTAAACTCCTCCAAGAGAATGTTTATCTCTTGCCTCCTGGCTGTCTCCTAGCTTACATCTGTTTAGTTTTTGTCCAGATAAGAATGTTCAATCTACCTAAATGCGCATGGCTGTGAGATTAACTATATTAAACACTCAAAATAGTTATATTTCCTCAACAATAGTTAAAATAACTTCTTGGCGATGCAAAAATACATTAGGTTTATAGTGGACATATGGTTTTATTTTGAATTCCTGGTCATTGTAGCTTCACAGACCCTTTGTTTACTCCTGTTATGAGGTTTTACAGAAACTCGTTTTGCTGCTGCAATATTTTCAAATGTAAATGAGACATTTCAAGCCCCGCCCCCCTTCAGGTCACACAAGACAACGACTTGTTCGGCCATTTCTGTTGTTTGATGGCAACAGCACATTATCTACTGGCAGAGAAACTTTTTTCCTCCAAAGTTTATTAAAAATGTCAACAGTCATCCATCATCCATACATGTTGGAGTCGGAGTCTGATCCAGAGCAGGAGAATGAAGTAAACAAAGCCTCGAGATAATTCATGAGTTATCTAAATGCACAAAAACAAGCCAAAGAATTACAAACATGCAGTACAGTTGTATCCTCAAAGAGGGAGCTAACAGTTAGCACACAGTGCTAACAGAAGCAAAAGGCTCAATGCTACTAGCAAGACAATGGCCAGGACATCATGATCAAAACATAAAATTCATCTCTAAAATAAACTTTGTTGTCATTTTAGTGTTATTTGGAGCTCATTGCTTTACTGTGTCTGTAATTTCTGTAGAGAAGGAATCAGAAAAATCTTCCTGAAAATCCCTGTGCAGTGGCAGATGTTACTGAATCACTTTGCTCCCTGCAAACACACTTTTTCATCTGATGTGGGAACATTACTGAGAAAAGAAAGTGCAATCAGACACTTTGAAGAGATTCTGATGAGTAGCAATGTAAAGAAGCTTCTGTGTTAATAAACCCTAGAACCAAACATTTTGACTTGTTTACCTGCATCTTCAGCTTAACTGAACTTGGACAATAAAATGACTGCAAGGAAAAAATGTTGGATTCATAGCACTGATTGGCTGGAAGTCATGACATTGTTCAGCAGTTCCACAGCAAATGTGGTGAAATCATAGCCAAGAAAATGAAACAGAGAAAAATTAACAAACTGAAAAATAAAACCATAAACAAATATAAAGATATCTACACATCACCAGGAGAGAATAAATTTAATTACTTTGCACTCTAGAGACTCAAAGTACTCATAAAACAAGTATTTAAGGACTAAAAAAGTAGATTTTGCATGATGTGTTATTTGTAACATTATTAAATGAACATTTCAAAAAGACTTTAACATTAAAGTTTTGATGCTAAATTATCTCCACAGTGCCTCCAGTTCTATCTACCAGTCTGAGCTTCGATGTATCGTTGTGACGGTTTCAAACAGTGAGTCATTTCTTTCTTTTTGATTATTGATCTTATTTTTTATTTCCTGAACTCATAATGTTTTTGCTGCTGTTATCCCAGTAACTTTCATAGCGACTCCAAGTCCTCCTCCTAAAACATGCAAGATGATGAGTCAATTCTTTGTTTTTCATCTTTCATTTATTTTTACTTTTTATGTCTTGAACTCATGTTTCTGTTATCTTAGCTATGACTTCAACTACTGTTGCTCTCCCTTTGACAACTACAAGTCCTCAACCCAAAACATGTAAGTAAGATGAAAACAGGAGTGAAAGTAACAGGAAGCAGTTCTTTATACCATGTTGATCTCTTGTTCTTCCAGCTCGTCTTACGGTTCTGAAGATGAAGATCTCCACTACGCTGTCACTGAAAGAGAATAAAGATGAAATTGAGAAAGCGGTCAGTGACGTCCTGGACTTTAACACAAACCATCACAACCTGAATTTAATCCAAACCCATTTCACTTAAATGTCAAATCAAAACCCAAAATGATCACCTGCAGTGATTCAGTTGAATTCAGCTGTTTTTGTTTTAAATGTTAATCAGATTCTGTTCAGTATATTTTATAATTCACCACTGACTGTTTCTCACATTCATCTCATGTTTTCTTCTGCAGATTAAAGATGAACTGATCAGACGAGGGCTGCCTCCAGACATCAAGGTCCGCCTGCTGAGCGACGGTTCAGTGCAGGTTAAAGAAACAGCTAGTAAAAAGCTGCCCCCTAGTGGCTAACAATGAGAATGACTCTGATCCATGCAGAGGAATATTACTGGATTTATCTGGTTTTACTTCTTGTAATGTTTAATAAATCTAGGGACTTATGTATATTTTAATTAGTGTGGGAATACAAGTTTGGTTTGAGTGATTTTTTAAAGTGATGTTAAACAGAACTTAGTCTTTCATTTATGGTTTAATCCGTTGTAGTTAATTTAGTAGGGTTTTCATCCACTTAATTTTTAAATTTGTATTGATCATAAACTGATTATGTTATTAAATTTTTTTTAATGAACATTTGTGTACTAATTGTTTGTAATCAAACTTCTGTTTAACTCTGACATGTGGGGTCATCAAGGGGTCATCGAGGGGTCAAGGAGAGCACTGTATGGTCTCAGAAACCAGTCTGAGGTTGATTAGGTTGGTAGGGACCTGGATTAGAAAATCATCCTGAAGGAAGATCTGTCAGATCACTGGCTGAGATTAATGTTTCCTTTTGTTTGTAATAATCAATGATTATGTTGTGATATTGGTGTGATTTTATGGTTTTGATTGATTGAATAAAATATTGATTGATCTTTGATTGTTGTCTGGGATCTACAGACCTGGAGAAACAGTAGAAATATCTCATCTCAATGATTGTCCGATTAAACTTAGTTATGACAATAAACAAAAATAGAATAATTTCATGAGGATAACTCTGACCTGAACATTTCCAGGATTAGAAGATTAACGTCTCAGCAAGATCTAGAGAAACTCTTCCATGCATTTATCTTTAGTTGCATTGATTACTGCAACAGCGTCTTCAAAGGTCGGCCTAAAAGATCAATCAGATCCAGATCGCTGCTGCTGGTGTTCTGACTAAAACCAGGAAGTTAGAGATCCTCACCCAGTTCTAAAGTCCTTCACTGGCTCCCTGTCTTTCCCTGTATTTGTCTTTCTGTTCTTAATACCTTACAGTCAAATCCCCTGTGATATCTGCTCTGTGTTATTTAGACATTAAGTAAGATTTAAAGTGGATTTGCTGTGTCAAAGTCACATTCAGCATGTAAGAGCCAAATTGCTTAATTAAAACAACCCAGATCGCTTAATTCCCTATACCTACTACCACGATCCAATCCCCAACTACAATTACAGCTAAAGCAACAACCCCACCTACAAATTCAACACCTGCTTCAGGTCCGTGTAAGTCTGAATAAAGTTCATGTTTTGTCTACTATAATGTTGAAAATAGGAATAACACTGATTGGACTGAAACTGGACCTGTAAATGATTAATAAAACTATTGATCAAAATTGTTGCAGATATAATTGTGATCAATCTGCACACTATGATAAAAATAGGTAATGTGATTAATATTAGACTTCTGATCCACTAGATGGCGAGATCAAGCTGAAAAAACTAACAAATAAGTTGATTGTTACATAAATCAACTTGTTAATTTATGTAAAATTAACAAGTTGAACATTTCAGATAAATTGTAATGCATCAACGTTCAAGGGATGCCTCCAGACATAAAGGTCCGCCTGCTGAGCGACGGTTCAGTGGAAGTTAATGAAACAGCTGCCCCCTAGTGGCTAAAATGAGAATGAATCTGATCCATACAGTAAAATGTGACTGGGTTTATCTGTTTTTACTTCCTGTACCTTCTATGTAGGGGCTTATGGTTGCTTTAGGTAGTCGGACTAAACTTAGTTATGAAATTAAGCAAAAATAGAGAGAATTTCTATTTCTGTGAACATTTTTTTAAAATCTCGATACTTTCTTAAAGATAGGTTATAATTGTCTATCAGACGTGGAGAAGATCAGCTAAAATTCCTTTTTGTGTTTTTGAAATGCTGAATGTCTTTGTTTCCATCAGACTACTGGGATTGTTCCATCATCAGCTGAAGATTTATTAATGTTTGTTGTTTGTAATCTGAAAATGACTTTTGGTCTTAATCTCCCTTTAAAGCCACACATTGGTGAGAAGTTGTGTATTATTGTAATGTCAAAGAGGAAAAATGTAAAATGAAAAACTATTGAATTGGCTTTATTTATGTGAGAATGTGCCATAAGTTTCTCTAGCTGAACATAAACAAAGCTGAAGTTATTATCTTTGGACCTAAAGAGGAACAATCAATGCTGCAGTTATTAAAGGTGTACTCTGACCTGAACCATCAGAGACACATTAAGACGGTACCAAATTTACCTTCTATCACCTGAAGAACATTTCCAGAATTAGAGGACTAATGTCCCAACAAGATGTAGAGAAACTCATTCATGTGTTTATCTTTAGTCGCATTGATTATTGTTTTCACAGGTTGGATTAAAAAAATCAATCAGATCCAGAACGCTGCTGCTGGTGTTCTCACTAAAACCAGGAATACAGAACACATAACCCAGTACTAAAGTAGCTCTACTGGCTCCCTGTAGCTCAGAGAATAGACTTTAAAATACTGCTGTTAGTTTATAAATCACTGAACACTTTACCACCACAATACATTAAATATCTTCTGTTGTCATAGCAACCTTCCTGTACTTCTAACGGTGTCTGGTTCTGGGCTGTTCTGCATCCCCAGAACCAGAACCAAACAGGGAGAAGCCACAAATCTGGAACAAACCTCCAGAAAAACTGCAAAAAAGCAGAAACACTGAGTTCCTTTAAATCTGAACTAAAAACCCACCTGATTAGAGCTGATTTTGAAACATAATCAATAAAACATTGATCAACATTTTTCTATGACAGCATTTCCTGACATATGACACACAGGTTCAACAACTTAATGAGTTTCCAGGGAATGGAAAACTAACTGCAGTTCTTCAAAAACTGCTGGGACACTTGGGGTTCTTCACCATCCTCAGTTTCACAGATCGTCATTCCCTCCATCTTCATTACGGCACGGCGGGCTTGTTCATCAAATCTTTTACCTGCCATTTCACTGCACTTTAGATAGTGGAACACCTTAATGAGACCTGGCATCCCCAAGGTCCATAGTGTTGTGATGATCTAATCCAGTACCTCCTCCATATCCACTTTCTTTTCACGTCTAGATAAGTTGTCTCTGAATGCTTATTTTATCTCCTGGCTGGCTCGCCAAGATTTTATATTGTCTGTTTTTCTTTTAAAGTCCAAACATAAAGGTTTGATAATTATAAATGACTCCAAAATTGTGTCCAAATGCCATGAATTGATTTTATAAAAAGTTACAGGGAGCAAAATCAGATTAAATAACTATTGTTTTTCAGATATTTGTGATTCAGCTCTTAAATGTAAAATTAGTCAGAGATAAGAAACAACTTTTAGGTTTAATTCTTAACATGTGAAACTTAAAAATACATATTGAAATAGCCACATTGAGTATAGGAATCTCTCAATAATTTTTCAAAGAAACGATGCTTGAACAGTTTAAAAACAGAAAAAATGCTTGGAAGAAAAACACTGAAGTACAAATCAGTCAAGACTAAAACTTTGCAATTTAAATCAAAACATTTGAGCAGATTGTTTGTTCTCAGGTGTTAGTGCTTGATTAGTCAAGCATGTTTCACATATCTGGATTAATAAGTTAGTTTTTTATTCAATAAAATGAAATCAGCAGCAATTTAGAGCTGACTGCCACCAATGTTAGCAGAATGATAATGACACTGAAACTGGACTAAACCCAACACTGTCAACATGTAAGATGTAACTCAGTATAACCTAAAGGCTACCAGTATGCTAATTAGTTATTTGCAAGGCAAACAATGAGAGCTACCACAATGCTCAACATTTGCATCAATAATTTAAATAAACACAAAGTTAGTTTGCACAAAGTTTGTTCACATCAGGTAATTAATCCTCAAACCACATTTAAATTTATTGTTACATGCAGACATTAAAATCCAAGCAGATAAGAGATGAGGTTTGAGTGCTTTTATCTCCTTTCTAAGGTAATTCTGACTTCATCAATAAAAAATATTGCTGCTATTTGATCCAAATCTTTGCAGCAAGATTCTAAAGAGAAACAAACAGAAGAGCTCTCATATTTTCCTGTTTTCATTTCTTTCAACTGGTTCATTTTAAAATCCTGATTGACTTTCAAATTTGTACATGTGAGGATATAATATGATGAAAGAAATTATACCAAAAGAGGTAAAAAATTGTTTTTAATAGAAAGTAAAAGAAATAATCAACAACGAGAAAGTATTTTATAAGCTGACCTTTTTGAGCTTTACATCACGTTATGATGTTATCTCCTTGTCTAATGCACACCTGGAGTGTTGCTTTGATTCTTTCATGCACATTTAAATCCTTTAATCTCCATGGCAACCATTCAGTTGTGCAAAATGCCTGGAGGGACCCAGCCCCGCCTTTGAGGCACAGCTCCTCCTTAGAGCTGCAATTTCCAAGCTTCAAAGCTTAGACCCCATGGAGCAGCCCTCCCCCACTCAGCTCCTTCAGACTAGCCAGCATCAATTAGCAAACATCTGGTGTAACTGCGCATCAGTTGACTTCAATATGTGATGAACCACGGCAAAACTGGGAAAAGTCGGCAGAGCACAAACGGAGAATAACAAGAAAGAAACCATCAATTTCTGACAAAATATCATTTTTCTTTTGTGAAATATATACCACATACTTTACATGGCAGTTTTAGAGATTTAGTAAACTTTGGGTTTGTATTCAGTGGGAATGCTCAGGTTATATCAGTGGCACTAAAAAGCCACTGAGACACAAAAACTGTCCACAAGAGATGAATAATTAACCCTGTGGGAATCAAAAATAGATTTATTGCTTCTCACAGTTTGCAAAGAAAATGTTATCTTCTTAAAATAAATGTTTGTCTGATCAAATGTAAATGCAGTCCAAAAAAACAGTAACCAGCTGGAGTAAATAAGGACTGTATAAAGTGTTATGACCTGTCAAGGTGTGGCCATCCTGGTTCTAAATATATTATAATGTTTTTTATTTAAAATGCATTTGACATGAGATGCTGCAACAATAGGAGAGTTAGCTTTAATGCTGAAAATAAGAAACAAAAGAAAACTATGTTAAAATTAACTAAGACTTACTATTTAAACGTAAATGAACCAAATGATAAAGTTTTACCTTCCTAAATAAAATGAAGAGAAAACGTTGTGCAAAAATAAAGAGCAGCTCTCTACAAACTCTTTTAAATATTTGTAAATCATCACGTTGTCATCTCCGGTCTTCAGATGTTTGCATAATCAAAGCAGCTTACGACAGCAGGCAAAATAAAGGTTACCTGATGATCCGATCTTTGTTTAGCAGAACCGATTTGTTCATCATGTTGCTCTCTGTGCTGCTGCTGCTGATGATGGTCAGCTGGACAGAAGCTGGTTATACTGGTGCTGTGATTACCCACAACTCTAAAGATGTACAAGAAAACACTTATACAGTAAGTCGAGATTTCTGAAGTTTCTTTTATTTTACCTTTTAAAAAAATGTCTTATATCTAAAGCCTCTTCACTTTCAATCTACAGTCTGTGTTTCACTTTAAGTCTGGCTACAGCTCATGTGCGGAGGCTGAGACACAGGTTTGTTCTGGCTGTAGTAAGAAGATTGATGAAAGCAGCGGTGAATGGTGTCTGGGAGAGTACACCAAGTGGGGCAGTAGGAGTTTCTCCAATTACTACTCTGGGTGACTGAATCTCAACATTATGCAAAAATATATCTAATAATTTTCTTTTTTTCCAAGAAGTATAAAACTCCTCCTGTCAGTTTTCTGGTCTGCTGTTCTGTAAAGTTTTCTGTGTTTTAGAAATGTTGTAACATCAGAAATCTTCCCAATATCTTCTATTAAAGATGGAATACTGGAACCTGGATAAATAACAGAAACGGTGTTTCATCTGGCCTCGCTAAGATATATTTTGAAGAGAGAAAACGATCTGACATTAACAGACCAAACTCATCACCACAGACCGGCATCCTTCCTGTTGTGAGGTAATTCAGTTTTTATATCATTTTATTAATAAATACCTGGAACCTTTGATGTCTTTGATTGAGCATGAACTGTATTTTGATTTTGAAGTTATTCTGTTCCTTTTTAAAAAAAAGAAAAATAAGATTCAAACACTGTGAATCAATTTACCAGAGACCAAAGAGTTACATGGAAACAAAACCAGATTTTATAAATCTTATTATTATAAATCAGTCAATAAACTGAAGCTCCTCTGTATAAATGAAAACATTTAAACAGATTATTTGTTCTCCAGAGTTCACTTGTAATTATGTTTGTTTTCTGGTTCACTCAGAGTTCCCTCAAACTGTCAGAGAAATATCAATTTGTTGACCTTTGACCCTGATGGAGACAATATTCAATGCAGACATGGATCCAATTCCAATGAATGCTACACCTGCACACCTCCGTCTGTCCTCAGTCTCTCATCAGTGAGTAATAAATGTTGATGTGAAGTTACAGGAAAGGAAAATGTGAAGTTCACAGGTAGAAGAGAGGAAGTAAATATCCTATATTTCTGTGAAAAAAAAAAATGCACAAAAAACTCTGCCAAGCAGCTTACGTAAAGGTGAACCAATAAGTTTACTGTAAAAGAGAGACAGAGAACAAAAAAGACATTATGTTTTTTAGTCATTGTACCTCAAGAAGTCAAAGCTATTTCCCTGCAAACAAACATATTATGAGTGTGTTTCACTCATAATCTAATAGCACCAGTATAACCAATATAATGATTTCTAACTGCATGCAAGTGGCCACAGCTACCAGCATTCCTCAAAATCCTACAACACAAAACAGTAAAATAACAGACAACTGCCACAGAAGGTAACATTTACAACTTTCACAAAACACATTTTTTATAAAAAAAAAGATTAATAAATTTATACTTTGAACCGACCCGGTACGACACAGAATGAAACTTCACAATGTGACTTTTGACTGCCTGCAAGTGGCCCCACAGCTGTAAAATAAACACAGTTAGTGTTGTGACTGAGTGTTCAGCCATCGACACCAACTGGTGCAGCTCACACTCATAAGGTCATATTTATCCAGCCCAACCACGAGAAAACTTTACAAATTATATTTGTAGATGTTAAATGTTCTTACACTATTTTATTAATTGTTGAACTAGAAAATAATGACTGCAAGTAAAAAAAAGTAGTGAAGAGCTGTTTCACTCACCTCCACCAGCGTTCCTCAGAGTTCTGGTGGGGAAGCCGTGAGAGCGCCTGAAGGACCCCTTACATGCAGTTTCTCATTGTACCACTAGGTGGCTCTAAACATTATTATTTTGGGTAAAATTCACATATACAGGTCCTTCTCAAAATATTAGCATATTGTGATAAAGTTCATTATTTTCCATATGCAATGATAAAAATTGAACATCCATATATTTTAGATTCATTGCACACTAACTGAAATATTTCAGGTCTTTTATAGTCTTAATAACGATGATTTTGGCATACAGTTCATGAAAACCCAAAATTCCTATCTCACAAAATTAGCATATGATGAAAAGGGTCTCTAAACGAGCTATGAACCTAATCATCTGAATCAACGAATTAACTCTAAACACCTGCAAAAGATTCCTGAGGCCTTTAAAAGTGTTCATCACTCAAACCCCAATCATTGGTAAGATTCATGACTGCTGTCCAGAAGGCCATCATTGACAGCCTCAAGCAAGACATGACAGGAAAGATATTTCTGAACAATAGGCTGTTCAGAGTGCTGCATCAAGGCATTTTAAGTCTGTAAGGAAAACAGAAAACGCTGCACAACAGAAGAATGACCACTGAGGAAGATTGGAGAAGTCCCAGACCTTGACCTAAAGCAGTGGACTGAGTCTGAAAACACCCAGAGCCACCAAAACAGGCATGCAGGAAATGCTACAGGTGCAGATTATGACTTTGAACCAGAAACAGCAGCAGACTGACCTGGCTATAGAGAAGCAGCACTGGACTGTTGTCAGTGGTTCAGTACTTTTCATGAAAGCAAATTTTGATGTCATTGAAATCAAAATGTCTGGAGGAAGAAGAGAAGGAAATGCCATAATGCCAGAATTCCATGAAGTACCCACAGTCAGTGATGGTCTGAGGTGCCATGTCAGCTGCTGGTGTTGGTCCACTGTGTTTTATCAAGGGCATGGATGCTAGCTATCAGGTTTTTAGTCATGCTTCCATCTGCTGAAAAGCTTTCTGGAGATGAAGACATTTTCAGCAGACCTAAGCACAGTGCAAAAACCACTGGTAAATGGTTTACTGACCATGGTATCACAGCTCAACTGGTCCAATCCTGACCTGAACCCCATAGACAATGATATGTGAAGAGAAAGTTGAGAGACACAAGACCCAACACGCTGGATGAGCTAAAGGCCACTATGAAGCATCCTGGGCCTCCATAACACCTCAGCAGACCACAGGCTTCATGACTGCATTAGTTATTGCAAAGGATTCACCAAGTATTAAGTGCATAATTGTACATAATTATTTGAAGGTTGACTTTTGTATTACACTTTTCTTTTATTGTTGATGAAATATGCTAAGTGAGAAAATTTGGGTTTTCATGAGCTGTATGCCAAAATCATCATTATTAAAACAATAAAAGACCTGAAATATTTCAGTTAGTGTGCAATGAATCTAAAATATATGAATGTTCAATTTTTATCATTACATTATGGAAAATAATGAACTTTATCACAATATGCTAATATTTTGAGAAGGACCTGTACATACATTCTTTTCTCTCTGTTACATGAGCTACAATGTAGCTACAGCCTAGCAAAAGGTTGACTGAAACAAACGTGTGAACACTGCCCCCTGGTGGACAAAATGGTAAATCAAACCCAGGAGGTGGAGTCGTAAAAATACAGAAATTTGTAGTTTGTTGGAATCTCAGACTTTTGTAAATAATCGAAGTAATTTTAAATAGTTTCATAAACTAATCTGAAATTAGTTCACTGCATTTCATTGTTAATACATTAACCTAACTGTTATTTAGGATAGGTTCTCATTCAGCAAACAGGCAGTGACCCAGGTCAAGCTGGTGAGGCACTACGTCATCAGAATCAGATTTGCAACAGATGCTGATTGACAGCAGCATTTACAGGTTATCACTGCATTATACATACAATGTAGCTCACAAAAACACAATTTCCTTAAAAACAAAAACAAAATAAATGTAAAGTCTGACAGGAAAAAATCACTATCTCTATTATAATCTATCGCTGCACTTGACTTGCTTCCTGAAGTTAGCCTAGCTGCTGTCACTTACCTGGGGTTGAGGAGAGAACAAGAAAGCTGGGATCTTGAGCTGAGGCAAGAGAACTGCCTGCCTCATGAACCTGTTCTGGTTATAAGCCATTACAGATTACAACACAGTTGGTGACAAAAAATTGTACTGTACATTATATACATAAGCTAAATTATTGGAAATAAGTTCACATATTAAATTTGTTTAAACCATTTTATTGACGTAGCAACATGTCTCTGAGCAGAGCAGAGCCATTGAAATCCAAATGAGCAGTTGTCAATGCTTCAAGCATTTGAATGGGAAAATAAGAAAATTCAGCGATTTTGAACAAATAAAATCAAATTGGTGAATACTGAAAATAAATATATTTTTTAGCACAAACCACCATGAATATACAATTTAATACTTTATGGTATTTCTTTTATATAGGTGAGGCACTGCTCAATTTGCTTGAGCACGACTGCAAACAATGGTTGTCAGATACAGGAAGGAGGACACAGATCAAACTTCATTCAGATGTGAGCTGGTTTATTTGTCGATGCTCAGTGTTGCCAGCAGTGTTAACAAATAAATTGCCATTATAACATATTACAACCAATTCAACTAATACGGACTCAAATAAAATATTTAATAAGGATTATTTAACCAACTTGCCTGTAGATTGACATAAATAACTCAATTCAGTGAGGGTGAGTATTTGGTGAGGCACTGACGTCAGAATCAGATTTGCAAATAGATGCATAGATTGACATGTTTACAGGTTATGTTTCACTTCTGCATCCTTACACATACAAACTGTAGCTCAAAACACACATTTCCTTAAAAACAAAACAAAAAATCACTATTCTATATAATCTATCGCTGCACTTGACTTATTGACGAGCTAGCTGCTGTCACTTCCGCAGTTGAGGAGTGAACAAGAAACGTCTGGGATCTTGAATCTGCCATGAGGCAAGAGAACTGCCTGCCTCACCTGAACCTGTTCTCTGTTATAATGGATTACAGAAACACGTATACAAACAGTTGGTGACAAAAGCACTGTACATTATATACATAAGCTAAATTATTGAAATAAGTTCACATATTAAATTAGTTTAAACCATTTTATTGACGCCAGACAGCAACATGTCTCTGTTAGCAGCCAGCGCAACAGGGGTTCGCAATACAGGTGAGGCAGAGCTCACTGCCTCAGATGAAGCATTTGAATGGGAAAATAAGAAATTCAGTATTTTGAACAAATAAAAATAAATTGCCATTAGGCTAAATAAATATTAGTACAACGAGGATGAAATAAAATTTAAATACTTTATGAATAAGATTTTCTTAACTACACTTTTCACCTGCCTTGATCACGACATACAAATAACTCAATTCACATAAAGGTGACATCATTAGGCGCAGCCTCTGTGATAAAACACAAACTCAGACAGCCCTTTGGCTCAGTTGAACATAAGATGTACTTTGGCGCCATCATGTGGCCAGATAAAATCCCAGCACAATGGCGGCAGCTGGCAGCGCACGCCCTTAATAATGCCGCAATAACTCAATGGAAAATAATAACAGATATAGCCGAAATGCAATTAAATGGGATTTAAGGTAAACCTATGAAGACCGGAAGTATATTAAACTGCTTTCCTGAGCGGTGGCGCAGCACTAAACTGAGGCTTACGTCACTTCCTAGAGAAACTCTAAACCAATATTACAAAATAAAATACAGAAATGTCAGTGCCTTTTATACACTAACATCATTACATGTTTTCTTAAATGTTTCAGTGACCTGTTTATCACTGCCAAAATTCTATAAAAATAATTGTTTTCATTCTCAGATTTTATATTTATATTTACCTTTGACCCCAGGGGTTTGAAGAGTCCAACTCATTGGAAAAATATTTGTGGTTCCACAAAATATTTTATATTGCAAATTAACCGCACTGTTTTCTCAGCATGAACTCTCAGTTGATGTGCTTAGAACAAAAAATCTGTAACTTAAGTTAAATAGAAATTAATATTGTCAGTATAAACAAACACAAATAAAACCAATAATGAAATACAGTAAATAAAACATTATTAAACTTGATGTTAAATCTTTGATTTCTCTCTCTGTTTTCTTCCAGTCTTGTTCTCTTTCATTCAGTCCAACCAGCAGCAGCGATGAAGGTTCATATGCAGTTCAGCTGATGATGGAGGATTTTCCCAGACAGACAATCACTCTGACTCGTTATGATGGTTACACAACGTCAATAAGCACCAGCAGTTCGATGAGCAGAATCCCTGTCCAGTTTGTTTTCAAAGGTTTGATTTCATGTTTCAATCATGTTGCTTCACTGCCAAAAAGCCAAACTGGTGTGAATAAATTTAATATTCAATAATTATCTGTTGAAAGCTGATCAATAATAATTAATTACTTTTACATTTCTTAATACAAAAATGTAAGACAACAAGAATTTTTTATATCATTTTAACAGCTTAGATGGACTGTGTAACTTTACTGAATTAATCTTTAAACTGACAGCAGAGTTGTGTGTTTAGTAGACGAGTGTTTCATTAGTTAATCTGTATTATTTTATTCCTGCGTTGCTCCAGTGGATCCTGCAGCTCCGTCCTGCACAGCAGGTGAATATCTGCCCAGGTTTCTGCCTCCAACTCCTGAACATGGAGCTCAGTTCTTCATAGACATCAATGAGATGATAGAAATCAACATCAGAGCAGAGGCGACTCAGTCTGTGTGAGTAGAAAATAAATATTGTTTCTAATCAGAGGTAAATAATAATTCAAGGTGAAAATCTGAAATTTGATCTTTATTGTGTTAAAATAACACAATGACTCCAAACTGGTACAAAACACATAAAACCTGGACATTAATTATTTTTAGCTGTCAGATCATTTTGATAAAGAATCAAAATGTTTTCAGGGCCTTTTGCACATATAACCAAACAGACTGATGTGTTTCCTGTGTGTTAAAGGATCACTGAGCTCCTGTTCAGTGGACCGGTCAACATGACCAAGAATTCATCTGGATCAGGAAATTTCACCCTGAGATGGACGCCGTCTGATATTGATAATGAAGAAAGCCATCCCATCTGTTTTGCTGTCCAGGCAACGTCAGTATCTGATCTGATCAGGTACAGAAGGTACAGATTCTGTAATGTACTTAAGTACAAAGTAATAAAAATAATGTTCACCTTCAGTGATACAAAATGACTTTAGGAAAATCCATCTTTATACTGACAGAAGTTGCTGAATCAGTGATCCATAAGGGATCCACAAATGAACTTTCCCCACTAATGTGGGTGCAATTATGAGAAAAGTAAAATTTAACCAGAGACTTTAAAGTCTACTCACACAACACTAAAAAC